>NC_138762.1:59085958-59341878 GCF_965113315.1 Podarcis vaucheri | reverse complement strand
CCTCCAGGAAGGAATGGAACCAAAAGCATAACATTTGACATGCTCCTTCATTAAATTGTGTCCTCCCATAATTAAATCATAGCTGTATGGCCCTGTGAATATAATTTAGCTACGTATTAGTTACATTCATCTCAGTGAATGAACTGTAAAATGATGTGCGGCTTGCTGAGCTATATGTTACTACAGCCGGTTGCTATGCTAGTGTTCCAAAAATAATGGTGCCATTAGGATGCTTAAGCGATATAGTTTACTACAGGACAACTGTGGGGCCAGAAAAGAGAGAGATAAAGGCTTATTTCTTCATCTTCACCCAGAACTATTATATTGAAGGCAAGTCAGGTGGAAGTGGTATAATTGTGGCTTCCATCTGGAAAGGATCAGATAGATTTCCTGTCATCGTGAGGAACAAAAACAAAATCTCTTTGTTCACCTCTGAAGAATCAAGGATGGTATTTCTAGTGTGAACCGGCACACACTATGCCCAGCGATGTGCTAAAAGGTTCCCCTGGAGTGTCTTATTAAAATTCTAGTACCAAATGAAGGGGAGAGTGTGGATCATTTTCTCATCGGTGCACCTTCGCTGGATACTTATAAATCATGCCTTCCCAAGATATCATATTCCCCTCTGAAAATTACTACTGTCAAGGAAATTTATTCTTTCTTTTGGAAACACCAGATTGCATCCAAGTCACATACTATTTAAAATATATATTTCACACACACCCTTTTCTCTCTCTTTTTTTAGTATTGAGCAACCTAGTTAGACAGGAGTTTTGCATTAATATAATCTATGATGTTGTAGAAATTAGATTTAGGCTGCAATCTCTTGCCCATTTACTTGGGAGTAAGTCTCATTGAACTCAGTGGGGCTTTCTTCTGAGTAGAGATGTGTAGGATTGTGCTTTTAATAATGTTTGCTTTGTATGCTATATACATTTCTCTGCCCTGCATTTTATGTCTGTTATGTGCTGTTAAGAGCCTGGTTTGCAAAATAAATAAATTATTGTCTTAAATACATTTATACCACTAACATCCTGATTCTTACAGCTTAAACCCAATGTGAAGTTAGGCTCATCCCCGTCCCCAAGGTGCATCACGTTACACTTAACTTTCATTGAATCACATTTACCATTTAATGCTCGTTTACCCATTTTGGCGAGATGATTGTATTAATGCAACAGATAGTAGAAATACAAGCATTAATTAATGCTGCTTATTACTTGACTCATGGTTCTCAGTGAAACCCTGAAATTCACCATATACTATAGGGATGAGGAACCTATGGTCCTCTAGATGTTGTTTGGACTGCAGCTCCCTTCATCCCTCGCCATTGTCCATGCTGGCTGAAGCCACTGGAAGTTGCAGTCCATCAACAACAGGAAAGACACAGGTTTTCCATCCCTAGTATATCTTCTAGTATGTAGTATAATTGGCTCCATGGTTCTCAAGGTGACCATAGGGTGGTGCCTCAGAAGTTGCTGTCCAAGAGTTGTAACACTGGACTGCATGACCCAGGAGTTAGTACACCCCCCCAACCACATTTTTGCTAACGTAGTATCCAACAGGATTGTGCTGTATTCCTGCACTGCTAACCAGTAGCAACATTCCACAGACCTAAAAAACAATATGTAGAAAAGTATAGGTGATTAAAATAAATTTTATAAATACCAACAACCACATTTATAAGAAAACCCACCCCCTGTATGTTTGTCTTTGCAGCACTGTTTAATTTAGCATTTTAACGTTGATTTTTTCCTTGCTTCCATGCTATTATTCTTAAAGTCCTAATACATGACATTAGGACTCACATGAATCAAGTGCTATATACTGAAAGCAGTGCCTGTCTCATCTCTGGCAAAAGCAAGTTAGGCATCTGACTTGTCAACCCATGCTATCTGTACACATGCTAAATTTAGGGATAAACCAGCCACCTCTACCCCTCCCACTCCCATCCTGCTCTCTGGTGGTGCCTGAATTAGAATGTTCCACTTCCTGGTGCAAAATCCTGCTGAGCAAACCAAACTGTCTACTCTTCAGTCAGCACAGTGAACAGATGATATCGCAGCTGCTGCAGCTGCAGCAGCAGAGAAAAGCAAGGGAGGGAGTCAGTAGGGAACCTGTTCCAACTCCTAAAGCTGCAGCCAAGAGGTGTAAAGGGCTCTTGGAGGAAGAGATCTGCACATACCACACTGGTCTGCACAAGCGCCTTTTCCCCACAGTGTCCCAACCAATTTTATGCAGTGCCCCAACGCCTATGTCTATGTCGCTGTGGTAATCCAGAGGTTTAGTCAGGCAACCTGTTTACCACAAGCAGGCAGCTGATGTGGAAAATGACAAAAAGCAGCCACAATGAGCTGGATGGACATTTGCAACAGCCATAAATTTGGTGAGCTTGTGAGGATGGTGGTTTGCTAAATGTGGGGGTGGGAAACAGAATGCATTCCCTTCTGTGTGATGGTCTGAAATTTCCAGTCCTCCAAAAGGTGGAGTAAAGCTCTTTGCCAGACTGTTTTACGGTTCTTCCACCTCATGAAATGAGGCAGCTGGCACCCCATTTGTGGAATGCCCTCTCCAGGGGCGCTTACCTGACACCCACATGATGGATTGTTTGATGCCAGGCAAAGGGGCCTTCTTGTTCTCCTAACCTATGTCTTTTAGTTTATAGCAGGTAGGCATTTTTGTCTTTACTCCTTACTCGTTTTATGCTGGAATTAAGATGGTTTTATGATGCTGTATTTCTGCAGCCTGTGGTCTGCTCCTGCAAGTCTCTTTGTATGTCATTTTTATATCTGAGACCAGCAGGGATGGACAGCTGCATGACTAACATTACAAGTCAGAATAAACAGAACCATGGAAGTGCTGATGTTACACATTTCTCCTGTTGGCATTTTCCAAGAACAAGGTTGCCATTTTATTTTCTTTTGCAGCTTTCTTTAACAATTAATAAAATGGCCTACTGATACAGAGCTCATTGTAAAAACAAAGGTGACTGGCAAAATGTTTCCAAATTTTGTTTCATTCAGTGCTATTATTTCGTTTTTAAGCCCCTTCTCGCAAAACCCTGAAGAAAAAGCTTTGCATTGTATGCAATCTTTAAATGCTAGTGAAAGAGGTGACCTCGCAACTGAAACACTGGTATTTGGGGGAAAGGTTATTGGCTAGAGATAGCGAGGACCATGCTGCAGAAAGCATTTCAGAAGAGCTCAGTATAGTAACTTTGGCACCCACCAGTAAAAAGACTCAGAAGCAATACAGATAGATAGTTTTAAACATTGGCCAACCTTGTCAACATATTCTGGTGCAGTTTTCTTATATTCATCTGGCACTTCCAAACTGTCCCTATTTTTGGATGGGGTTCTTTCACACATTGGGAAATTCAAGTTGCAGAATTAAAGCAGATTTGGAGGACTTCTGCAACAAACCTGCTTCCCCCAAAGATCAGGCTTTTAGTGATAAAGAAAATGACAGGAAAATGTAGTGAAAAGTGTCCGATAACACTTTCTTTGGTGCAATATCATCTAACATCCCTGCAAACCAATCCAGATGAATGCTCAATAAACGGGTCATCCGGAAATGCCCTTTAAAAAGAAAGAAAACCTCAAGTGAAGAACAGGGCAAAAGCAGTTTGGCATGAACACTCATGAATACATAGAGTCAGAGGAGATGCCCTTGGGGACAGGTACCCAGAAGACCCTCACCTCTTGAACTAATCCTTATCTCAGCCCTGGGATACATAACCAGAGCATAAACAGGTTGACTTTCTTTTACCACTAGCTAATTGCCACCAGACCTTAGATTAAAACCTTGAGGGCAAAGGCTGTAGCTTCCAGACCATACCTTTCTCTTTAAAAATTAACTATTGCCTCCTTCCAGAACAGCTGTGTAGCTGTGTTGCAACCACAACAAAGGTTTTTTCTACACTTGATACTTTCAGATATGTCACAATCCAGCAAGTTCAGGTTGGACAATTAACAGTTAATTTGGTACTCTTTCGCAACAAACCTTCCATCTATAACCAGACTTTTTGCAGTAAGAAATTTTATGGGGAAATATTGTTGCACGCCACCCTAATCTCTGGTGTCTTTAGGATATAGGATTTATTTACACATACAGTGGTACCTCTGGTTAAGTACCGTATTTTTTGCACCATAACACTCACTTTTTTCCTCCTAGAAAGTAAGGGGAAATGTCTGTGCGTGTTATGGAGGAAATGCCTATGGGTGGCATGCCTACGGATTTTCCTCCTCTAAAAACTACATGCGTGTTATGGTCGGGTGCGTGTTATAGAGCGAAAAATAGGTACTTAATTCATTCCGGAGGTCTGTTCTTAACCTGAAACTGATCTTCACCTGAAGCACCACTTTAGCTAATGGGGCCTCCTGCTGCCGCTGCGCCGCCAGAGCCCAATTTCTGTTCTCATCCTGAAGCAAAGTTCTTAACCCAAGGTACTATTTCTGGGTTAGCGGAGTCTGTAACCTGAAACGTATGTAACCCGAGGTACCACTGTATATACACCTTGAGTTTATGATCAAGGGTTTTACAGCATCAACACCCCAAAAGGGTATTGTTTCTCCCAGAGCCACAGCCTTGGATTCAAACAGAAGTCATTGCTCTCAAATGTTACTCAGATTCTTCCTTCAGCTTGCTGCTTTACTTCAAGGTTGCATTACTGGAAAACTTTCAGCTTTCAACTGTGGCTTTGCCTGTTCAAGGAGGGGACTCCACTCATTTGCTGCCTTGCACCAAGCTCCTTAATCCACCACCACCTCATTAAGAAGCTAGTTGGCTATTCCAAGAATTAGAAGGCATAGCTAGCTTTTAACACTTGCTGGATTCAGGGATTAGAGGGGTCTGGCATACATCTTTACACATTGGTTCTCAAAGAGTGTGGTGCACCACACTGGTGTGGCTGGAGAAGATGACAAGTGTGGCGGGAAGATTCAAGAACTATCAAAGAAGAGAAATCAGAATGGTTGTTCAATAAATAGACAACATTGCTCAATCTCCCTACGAACCTTGTGCAAACAGATCAGAATGAAGGCTCAATAAACATTGGCTGGAAGCAGCCAAAGGGTATTAGGGCATATAAAAAATTAACACATTTATTGTGGCACAAGCTTTTGCAGACTAGAGCTCACTTCATCAGGTGCATGAGCTCACTCACTTTCCCTTTCCCTTTCCCTTCCCCTTCCCCTTCCCCTGGCCTGGCCCGGCCCTCACAGTATCCTCTCCACCAGTCAGTGGGACTGCCTGGTGCTTTCTGCCTCGCTCCCCCTCCTACCAAGTGCCCCACCTAGGAATGTGGAAGTATAATAAGGAAGTCTGGCCACAGAGCTGGTGCAACTCACCCTTCCCCTGCCAGGCTTCCTGCACCCCTGCCCTCAGGAAACTGATCTGAGAGATCACTTCTGCTCTATGAAAACCCAGTCTTCTGATTTCAAGAGCAAGTTTTTCAGCTGTTGGGTCCTACTTAACGTGGGGTTGCTTTGCCCCATTGGTCTATTCTTAGTCAATTGTGTGTATAGGCTGAATGTTTGGTTTATTTACAGTCGGCTCATATGGAAAGGCTTGGGTTAATTCTGCAGTGCACCACAGATGGCTTAAGAATGTATTTCAGTTTCACTCTGCCAGCTCTGCTTCACAGACTCTGGTGCTGGGTTGTTCCTATTCCTTAATCCTTTTGTTAGAGAGCAAAACTGAGCAGACTCCTACACAATGCAGACATGCCATCTTTCGAAGACCCAGGAGTGGGAGAGTTTACAGATTATTCACACATTCATGAATGTGTGCGTTAGACACAGCTTGGAGTGATGGGGCTGTGGTATAACGGTTACTCACCCTGCCTGTAGCCCAGCAGAGGGGCACCTCATACCCAGGGGTCAATGACAGCTCTACAGGCCCTCTATCTGGCCTTCAAACTTCTCCCCAGGCCATGGGCCTCACTGGGCCCCACTTTGCATCCTGAGTGTTCTTGCCTGGCCGTAATGTTACTTGAACTTTTGTACTGCCTCTTCCTTGCATTGATGGAGGATAGAGAAGCTAGTCTACTGAGCAAAGGTGCTCTGCCAATTACTGGCTTGTGGCCCTTATAAGGTTATTGAAAAAGGTCCCCCACCCTTGCTGTAGCTCTTCCTCCTCGCATACTTCACCTCCATGAAATTTGGTGTTCCATGTGAGTGTTAATCCCAGCGTGCATATTATATTTTACTCATAATGAAACCCCAAAATCGAATATTTTAACGTTTGCATTTATTCTTATAGCTTAAAAAAAAAAAGCTACAGGTGCCTTAGGTAGCTTCCAGATGAGACATGGTGAGTTGTGCAAGTGATCAAACAAACCATGGCTTGCTTCTCCAAAGTTTGTTTTGTTTTACAGCTGCTTTTGCCTTGCGCCTTTGTGGCTTGGTTAGCGCCTGGAGAGGGATGGCAAACAAACCATGGTTAAGGAAGAGTACTGGGATCATACACAATTATAAGCAATAGTTGAAAGAAATCTTAAGTTCATAAGTCAACAGTAAACCATAGATTCGGTTTGTTTGCTTGCAATAAACAAATCACAGTTAAGCTGTTGGGCAGCTGGTTAATAAGTCATGCATTAGCATTATGTGTCAACCACTACAAAGGCTACAATGGATAACAGAGATGGACAGAAGGGGGAAGCCCCCTCTTTTCTGCTCTTTCCTCGCATCAGTGTCTTGCAGATCTCTACTTGTCATTTACATTCCTGTTGTTTTAATCATCAAAAATAGAAAGCAGTCTTCAGCTATTATGAAACTTTGTTGTTGTTTTTTGAAAAAAAGAGGGACTCCTTGTGTGATTTAGGGAAAGGGTGTTTTTCTTAATTAGTTGAAAGCCAGATTGTAATGGGGAGTATTACATGAGTTTTCTTAGCATCCAATCTGTCACATTCAGGGTAGAAACTTTTTTTAAATGCAGTAATTAATGCTTGATTTCTAAAAGCCTGCTTGATTTACTCTGAAATGGAAGATTTAATTTGTTTTTCTTTTTAAGCCAATAAACCTATATGAATGAATCAAAGTTTGAAACAAGCCTATATAGTATGCATATTTACTAAAAACTAGTAAATCTTGCTTTTTTCAATGGAGTTTACTATGAAGAAGGGCATAGGATTGCAGTCTTAAACACCCTATAGAGCACACGCCACTCAAGTAAACCAATGAAAACAAATCCATCAACAAAATCTCATTTAGCAGTCAGTGATGCATGAATAACAGTTTGGTCCTATTTTTCCAGAACTGTTTGCTTTCTTCATTCAGCGCCGTTTGTTATATGCTGTGTTTTTGCCCTGACATATTCATCACAAATTAGGCCCCATTGATTTCTATGTTTGCATTGACTTTGCTAAAGAAAGACTCTGAGAGAAATGTCTGTGTCTTTAAATCCTTTGATATAGAAGTATATAAGCAATCTTCTGCCTCCCAAAGGCCTGCCTTCCACCCACTCCCAGCCTCCACCCCCTGCATGTACAACACACTTTGATCATACTTCCAACCATGACTTTTTAATAGGGGCAGGTCCTATTAGGGACAACTTGCTAGTACTATTGCCATTATACAAATCTATGTTGCAACTGCGTTTTGAATACAGTGGTACCTTGGTTGTCGAACCTAATCCGTTCCGGGAGTCCGTTTGACTCCTGGAACTGTTTGAAAACCAAGGCGCGTCTTCCAATTGGCTGTAGGAGCTTCCTGCACTCAATTGGAAGCCACGTCAGACGTTCAGCTTCCAAAAAATGTTCACAAACCTGAACACTTACTTCCAGGTTTGTGGCTTTTGGGAGCTGATTTGTTCAGGAGCCAAGCCGTTTGACAACCAAGGTACCACTGTACTGTGTATATTACTGGTCACCTCAAAAAGGATATTGTAGAGTTAAAAGAAAAAGTAGTTTTCAGATAAAAGAAAATAGCTCTTCGTACAGCACACATTGTACAAACTTGCTGTACAAACTGTGGAACTTGCTCCCGCATGAGGGCAATAATGCTTCTGAATACCAGTTGCTGGAAACCACAGGAGAGCAGAGTTCTCTTGTGTTTGAGTCTTGCTCACTGGTTTCCCACAGGTATCTGTGCGCCTGCTGTATGAGAACAGGATGCTGAATTAGATGGGGCATTGGCATGATCCAGCACACTCTTCTTATGTTCGCATATGTAGGATTTGTGCCCAAACAATGCTGTTTGATCTCACACATTCTTTTATGAAAAACAATCCTGAATTTAATGGGACTTACTTCAAAGTAAATATGCACTGCTGCTTTAGTGTGCACTGAATTTTAAAGTCCTGAAAATATTAGTGTTTGTAGAGTCCAGAGGCTGGTTGTATAGCAATAAAAAATACTCTTTATAAAAGTGTTATTTTTCTATAAGAACATGTAAACTTTGAAATGAATATTAAAAAAAAAACCCCACACAAACACAATTGCATGGCTTACCACCAGACATCATGAAAGAGCCTGGTTTGCTCAGCTATGTGTTTCCAGTCCTTTCAAACTATGTAAGACAAATATATCTATTCTTTGCAAAATATTGGCAAATACGTGTGTTTTCAGTATAGGAGAAAAATCTTATCTTCACCAAATTCTTTGGGCCAGAAAAAATGGTTCAAATTTTATCAGGTAATAAAAGATATTGAAAGAATGCAAAACCCTAAATGGGTAACCTACTTGCTCAGATATGTGTTGTTTTTACTGTAAGTTTTTTTTTGAAAGTTAAGCAATGATCAGGTTGGAGTAATCCCTGTCTACTTTTACAACAGCATAGTTGTTTGACTGAGTAATTTCTGACACCTGGGACTCAGCTACATTAGCAAAAACCACCACCACTACCATTTTGAATGCGTTAGAAACATGCAAAACCAGATGGCGCAGGAGAGCAACAAAAATTCTATGCAATTTTTACATAGCGTTTTCCCCCTTTTGTTATAACGATTTAATTTCTGACTTATGTATAGCATTTTTTCTTGTGTGTAGATCCACCCTTGATATTTCTCAGAGCAGCAGGTACCTTTCATCTGTATGTTTAGAGTAAGGTATGTGGGTGGCGCTGTGGGTTAAACCACAGAGCCTAGGACTTGCCGATCAGAAGGTCGTGGTTCGAATCCCCGCAACAGGGTGAGCTCCCATTGCTGGTTCCCTGCTCCTGCCAACCTAGCAGTTTGAAAACACGTCAAAGTGCAAGTAGATAAATAGGTACCTCTCCAGCGGGAAGGTAAACGGCGTTTCCGTGCGCTGCACTGGTTCGCCAGAAGCGGCTTAGTCATGCTGGCCACATGACCAGGAAGCTGTATGCCGGCTCCCTCGGCCAATACAGCGAGATGAGCGCCGCAACCCCAGAGTCGGTCACGACTGGACCTAATGTTCAGGGGTCCCTTTACCTTTACTAGTTAGAATATTAATATTTAATGGTACCACCACCCCATCTCCCAATAATTTTGTATCTCTATCTTTCTCTTTGAGATTTGCCTTAGCCTGCTTTGGACCTGCATTCTTGAGTTATATGCACACTATTCACATTCAAAAACTGTGCCTGTTTCTCTCTAGCAAAAGGTCTGCCCTTCTCTTCAGAGGTTTAAGGGGATAAGTGGGTAACAAGTACCTCAGGCTTCCCATCAGGCTCTGTGCTAACAACATCTCAAATGAAGGTGAGTCTACCCCTTTCCTGGCTAGTCCATTCTACTGTTGAGCAGCTCAACAGAAGTTGAGTCTTCTACATATTGAAAAACAAACAACTCAAGTTTTAAAGCACACGCTGAATTCTCACAAAGAACTGCCATCAGAAATAGCTACTGGAGCAGAACTATATTTATGTTTTCTGAGCCAGCCATTAGAGGGGAAAACTAAAGTAGGTAATATTTTGTTTTTGCTTTTTCATGAAACAATCCTAAAGCAAGGGAGCTTGAAGGCTTGTCAATTTGTCATCCTGTCAGGCAAGAAAGCCCTTTGAAGTTTGGTAGCAAACAATAATGGATAGAATTTGGTTATACGGGGATCATGTTTAACACAGGTGGCATCTCCAGACCCCACATGCTCTCTTGTCAAGTTGAATTCCTTGCAACTACCAAGTGTGCCAGGTGGGAAAGTGCCACTTCTACAGCAGCAAACAATGCTAAGTTTACAATGCTCTGTCCTTTCGGTAAAAAAAAAAAGTTTTCTGTGTTAAATTGTGGAACACTCCAACAATTTCTCACTGTGCTGGGTGAGAATAAATTTGCCTTTAAAACAATATTTCCTGTCCTAAGAATTATGAAAAACCTGTTTCTTCCTGATGTGTGAGAGAGATGCTGCAAAATCAAATAATTTCAATTTCTTGATACTCCGTTTAGTACAAATGGTGATAATCTTAATGTTAGCAGCAAAGTCAACATTCTATTCAGGTGTTTAATAGTATTTTGGTTTAATATCCCAAGGGACATATTAAGCAGAAGAGACCATTTAAGGCCATTAATCCTCAAATCTCAATTTTATTTGCACCAGCTACCCCATTACACATTATCTGAGCCAAATATTGTGATGTTATAATATATAAATTTATAAAGCTTAAAGTGAGGAACTCAAACTATTATCTTTACTCTGCCCTGCGTGTGAAAAACATGGAGATTCTTTCTCTCCATATATGGTGTTGTCTCTTTCACTTCCCAGGTGTTGTTCTCTCTCATTGTGACTTGGGGTGAAACTGAATCTTGAAGTTTCTCAGAGGTCTTATCTCTCCATCCTTTGCTTCGATGTCTCGAAACAGGCGACAGTCTGCTAGAAACCATTCTGTCTCACCAGTAAAAACATGTTGCAGATCTTCGCTGTCGTGGGGGCTGCCTTCATTAAGGCAGGCGGAATCAGAAGTGATAGGTGGGTTTTCAAACCTGTCTGTGTAAGTTGGGCCACAGGAATGAGGATAGATCCAGTCTGCCAGGCCAAAAATGGACAAAAGCTTGAAAAGCCATGGGATGCTTGCCAAAGGATTAGAACAGGCATAGGCAAACTCGGCCCTCCAGATGTTTTGGGACTACAACTCCCATCATCCCTAGCTAACAGGACCAGTGGTTAGGGTTGGTGGGAACTGTAGTCTCAAAACATCTGGAGGGTCATGTTTGCCTATGCCTGGTTTAGAACGTTGTGTGATTGCTCCATAAATAATCCAAAGTGGGTGGGGTCTCCTGACCAAGCTAGATAGTTTATAGCTGGCTCCCTGAATCTCTCCTTCAGAGGAGGCTGGCAGCAGCAAGAAGAAGGAAGTATTGATAGGGCAAAAATGGCACGTCCTCTTCCTCACCCCCCTCCCCCAGCTGCTAGTGCTGAAGATGTGTCAAAGATGTGTGGGATGGATGGGTGCTATTCTAGTTTTTCTCCACATATTTGTTTTGAGACCAATTTTACTGTGTTCTTTTGACAGATATTACCTATATGGAACATAAACTGCAGATTTTCTTTTTTTAAAAAGAGGAGGGGGCGGGATCTACATCTCCAGGGCAGATCTGTGTTAGTTAGACTCAATCCCACATTTAATGTATTTTCTAAAAAAAACTCCCAGAATTCAGGTTTTTGAGCGTCTAGATATTAGTGAAGTGCAAAATATAGGAAAAACTGATGGGCATACATGACACAGCTTGACTAGAGAGGCAAGTGCTGCATTGTTCAATCTTAAGAACTACAAAGACATCATATCCAAGCCAGCTGACAACGTAGTTATTTTGAATGAAAATGATTACTTCACAGAAGCGTATTGACCGCTTAAGAATACTGTGCACTATACTAGGTGCCATAATGATCCAATCACACAGACAAAAAAGGAAAGAGCAAGGATAGTAGCTTTGGGATTACCGGAAGGATATATTGATAGGTCCTTTTCAGACATCTATGCTCAATGAGTAGGAATTGTCTGTGGATGTCAAAGACATAGCTCCAGAAAAATAATTCTACAGTGGTACCTCGGGTTACATACGCTTCAGGTTACATACGCTTCAGATTACAGACTCTGCTAACCCAGAAATAGTACCTCGGGTTAAGAACTTTGCTTCAGGATGAGAACAGAAATTGTGCTCCAGTGGCAGCAGGAGGCCCCATTAGCTAAAGTGGTGCTTCAGGTTAAGAACAGTTTCAGATTAAGAACGGACTTCCGGAACGAATTAAGTACTTAACCTGAGGTACCACTGTACTTTAGTTTTCATGAGCAATGCATGAACAGGGCTTTATTTGGACATCAGTCCCATTGCAATCCATCCCAGAGAAGGCTAAGTTGTAACAAAAACAGAAAAGCGCCTTAAAATAAATGCTTAGAAAATGAAAGTTTGTGCCAATGAAAGATCCTGTCTCAATACATGTGCATGTTTTTTCAAAGTGCCACTGCAAAACTGTCACTGAAATAAAACAGGGCTTAGTTCTGAGTAAATGTTAGGATTCATTCACATATCCAAAAGAAGCAAAATATACTATGTAATCAGAATACAGTTTTGAGAGGTCCTTTGATTAGTTAGAGGGTTCGCAGTAAAGGCCTGAATCTGCTCTTAGTAATACCCTTGGTAGAGGCTCCGATAACTACAGTGGGATGCATTTCCTGAAGAATAAACAGCAAGTTCAGATAGGTTCACTGAAATGCTTTACACAATATTTAAAATGCATTTCCCTAGGAAATTCATGGTGTGTCATTCTTTTTCAACATGCAGGGGTTCCATTTAACACATTTCTCCTGACTGAAATGGGAAAGCATCAATAAGGTTCCATTTGCAGCTTCTGGTACTTGTATTCCGTACAGTGTATAATCAAAGGGAGGGAAATGAGGTACCGGTATGTCACACAGAGGGCCATTGAAATATTTCCTTCAGATTCATTAAAACAAGATTATTTTTAGAAAGAAACTACAGAATCAGATATGTAACCATTTGCCAGCAAGGCCAAAGCTCTGGAAACCACCAGGCTATTTTGTGAGGATCGTATAGGACGGCAAAAGAACATTCTGCCATTGCTGAATAATTCCAACATGCACACCCCCAGCTAATGCATTGTCTCTGAAGTGGGAGACTTTGAAATAACACTGTTTCTCTTTACTGTATTTCCAGCACTGCTAGATTATGAATAACATCACTATTTTCATGTGTGCGCCAGATGCCACTGGTCTGCTGTGTCGTTTATGCTGCAGCAACACCTCTGGACGACAGAATTGCTGTTCATAATGATGGTAAATGGTGTTCATTTTCCCAACGCCAGTTATTTCTTTAAAGCTGGGATGGGGAACCTGTGGCCCTCCAGATGTGTTTGGACTTCAACGCCCATCTGCTGCAGCCATTATGGTTAACAGACAGAGATTGTGGGAGTCAAAGCCCAGCAGTAGTTGAAGGTCCACAATTTCTACACCTCTGCCTTAAAGCATCTACATGCCACTTTCAACCAAATGCATTCCCATAGGTGTGGTTGCAGCCCACTGAAACCAGAGACATTTCCGCCACGAAACTAGATCCAAGCTAGATAGCAAGGATACTTCCACCTGGGACTTTTTTCATCATTCAAATGCACTCATGCATGGAGTGCTTTTGACTCCTATAGTTCACATTCTCTCAGTTCTTCAGCTAACTCTCTGTTCTCTCATCTACCTGTGTAATAGAGCAGAGAAACCTTTGTTAAGCACATACAACCGTGTCTTGACCTATGTTATATCTTCTTCCTGTTTGGTGCTGACATGTCAGTACCAACCTGTCTCAAGCAAGGAATGTGTTCTGCCTCCCCACTAACACTTGGTTAGTGTTGATTTATCAACTTGTCAAAAGCACTGTGGTGTGTTCTTTTCATCCAAACTCTCTGCTTGTGTCCATACAGTACCAGCTTCGCACTTGGCCCTCACTCAGGGTTGTCTTTAGCATATGCGGCGCCGGGGTGCAAAGATCCTCCTAGCACCCCCAATTTTTTGGGGGGGGAGCAGGTCAAAGTTGCTGAGCTTTTAAGGAGGGGAACAGCGAAAACTGCTAACATGAAAAAATAAAGATGGATAACTCCATCTTTCCGTTTTTGCGATCATGCAAAAATGAAAGACACCACTAGAGGCGCCTCCAGATACGTTGATTCTGCAGCTCTTCCACAAAAGAGAACGGAAATGACCCATCGACTGCAATCACCAGGGGATCGTGGTTAAGAGCTTAGGCGGCTTCAGAGGTGGGCGCCCCCCAGAATTTGGCGCCTGGGTGCCCTGCCCTCACTGACTCTGGCTAGCTAGATGAGATTCCAAGTGCTTTGTGCATACGGCACTGATATATGTAACAGGCACAGCATAAAAGGATAATGTGTGAAATGGCCCCCAATCACAGACTTTACTTAGCTGCATCCTAAGCCCAGGCATCTTTGAATAGATTCCCCTGTTTATCTTGGCTTGTTTCAACTTGCGGATCTCCCAGTCTACCAGAAATGCACATACTTTTAATGCAGGGAAGGATGTGGGGTTTTATTTATAGCACAATGAACACATAATCATGACCATGATCCCCACAGCAGTCATGGCCGCAAAGGTGATTGTGCGTCAGCTGCATTGGGTATGATTAGGATGCATCAGTCATAAAAGGTGTCTGATCTATTGTTTAACACAAGGTGGTCAACGGCAACCAGTGAGTCCTCTCACAATCGCCTAGAGAGGCACATGGCTCTGTAAGGGTGATCTAGATGCAGCTGAAAGCACATTCTATAAAGCCTATTGTAAGCAGCTTGGCAGTGATTTGTGGTTCCTGGCAGGTGAACAAAAATGTTTCCGCTGGAAACTTTCTATCAGGACTTTGAAAGCAAACCCCAGGGCTTGAGGCCAGCAAAAGAAGAGAACAGGACTCTGAATAAAGATAAATACCACATGCTAAGGATGAAAAAGAACAACATGGTATGCAAAATAGCCAGCGTGGTTTGGTAGCTACTGTGTTCAACTAGAACCATGGAGATAAGAGTTCAAATCCCCACAAAGCTCCTGGAATGATCAAGGGTGACTGCTGTCTATGATCCTAACCTACCCCCCTAATATTGTTGTAAAGATAAACTGAGCAGGTGAAGAACTGTATTTGCTGCCCTGAGATCATTGGAGAAAGAAATAATAAAGGAAGTATACAAATAAAGAAATCAATTAACAAGAACCTCATGGGGGTGTCTACATAATGGAGGGAAACTGAGTTGGGCTGGTTGATTTCTCAAGGCGAGGCATCAGTGTACCATCCTCAGATATTTCTCTCTGGGTGTACACATGGCCGCCAGGGCTATGAGGAAAGTGCTTGCACGGCTTTGTGTATAGTGACCTCCAGCCCTCAGTGGTCTGTGAATGTACAGGAACGTTTATCAGTTGACTGACTTTCCTTTATGGTCCATACAAAAGCACATGCCACTTTCCATAGAGAAAGCCGTGTTTTTTTATCATTGCATCTGTAGACTATTAAGCGGCGGAAAGCTATTTTTATTCCAGTGCAGCTTTGAATTGCAGAAAATGTAAGGCAATATGTAAGGAGAGAGGTCTTTTTAAAATCTGAGGGTACTTCAAGCTGTATTATTAGACACTGCTCCTTTATCCTCCCAAGCCTCATGGTTAAGAGGCTGATGTTCTTAACAGGGTTGGGAACCATGGCTATAAAGTAGGACCAGGGAACCCCCTTTTCTGTTGAGGGCCCTATTACCTCAGATGCAATCTATTTGGGGCTGCATGCTGACACTGCCCAGGTTTGAAGCCAGTTGTGGTGGGGCTAGACCCAAATGTGGGCAGTGGGCAGGGCGACACAAACGCATGCCCTTCTCTCTTTCTCTCTCTCTCTCTCTCTCTCTCTCTCTCTCTCTCTCTCTCTCCATTCTGCTTTTGTGATGCATTTCTGGCATGGGAGCAATGCACTCTTTTTCCACCCAAAGATTGCCTCTGTTAATAAAAATAAAAATAAAAAATCACCTATGAATTAACTCCTAGGAGGCCAGTTACTGTGAATTCCTTTGGGAAATGAATGTGCGAACTGGGAGTGGACAGAGACCAATTAACTTTGTTTTCTCTCATTATAGGAGGCAAAACTGGGTTTACGGGATGAAACACTGACATTGTAAACACATGTGTGGAAAGCATAGGTTTTAACATAAAATGTCCAGCCATCTTTGGAAAAAAAGTCTAGGACAGCCTCCTTGCACAAAGCATTGGCGCACAGTATTGCTGCTCATCTTCCTTGCCCCTGGAGCAGAGAAGAGGAGCGGCAATGCCTTGCAGAAGACCCCAGATCTCATCAAGTTCGGTGAGAGGGGGTGAGCGTTCCAGCAGTGGTAGAAGTGGGGGCGGGGCATGGCAGTGTGGGGGGCAGGGAATAGCACATTCCCATTTCATCTTAGGTGGCAAAACAGGTGCGTAGTAACCCAGGAACCTCTTCGCAGCCGAATTAGTTTGGTTTGTGCCAAGTACAAAAGGCCACAGTTGCACCACCGAAGGATTACATTGTCAAGGGAATAAAATAACATGCCCTCCATCTGCTAGATAATAGTTGATTTCTATTGACTCTGTATCTAGGGCATCATTTTAAATCAATATCCAGATTTGATACTTTAAAGACTACCATGTGGTAGCACAGGAGCTTAATGTTCCAATAAGAAGCAGATCAAAATCAAGGATGGTTCAATATATTTTTTTTCCAGAAGGAGAGTGGCCATTGTTTATTTGTCCCAATGTAGTCTGCTGCAAAATAAGACTTCTTGTACTTGACACAATGATAATAATATAATAATAATTTATTATTTATACCTACCCCACCCATCTGGCTCGGTTTCCCCAGCCACTCTGGGCGGCTTCCAACAAAAGTTTAAAAATAAATGAGCGAACCTTATTAGTTTGTGAAGAACTTCCTGAACTGCCATCTTAAATGGACCCTCTAGGCATCCTTTTTATTGAGCATTCATGATCATTTCTGCTCAATATGTTATTGGGGCAGTGACAAACCATCCTGCTTTCAATACAGGTTGCACCTGCAAAGGTTTTGGGGGAGTCACACTGCTTCATTGCCAATTGGCACATGACATCACCTATAACTTCCTGCTGAAATCCTGTTACCTTTTATGTCACAAAAGTTCTGATTTTCTTTTTGTTCCACTTTTGTTGTTCTATAGCCCCTCCGTGCAGCAATAATGTGGTAGCAATGGGGAAGCATTGCAGAACAAACTGAAGCAGAATAATCCATCATTAATGCACTGTTATTGTGTCATGAACATGTCACAAAATACAGCTGCAATAAAATAGCAGTCTGGAGGGGGCCCAAAGTTGCTGTATTTTGCAGATGGGCTTCCATTATGTCCTGTATCAGCAACATCCCCCCACCTTCTTTTCACTCCCATGTTTTTGTGTAACATCCAGCCTGAGGGAAAGTTCCTTGAAACTCAATAGCTAGCTCATTACTTTACAGCTTCCTTGTAAGGTATTATGCCACTGCTTGGATTTTAATTAAAGGATCAACAGAGCTTCCAGCATGTTTTGTCTACTTTGTTGATTTGTGTAAATATTGAGCTATGACTGGCCAACGTATTGAATTATTACTAGGATAAACTTGAGTACTTCCTTCTCTTGCATTACAAAAGGCCAGTAGACAAAGCATCTCAAGAAGCTGTTTCATGGCTGTTTCTTCTTAGTGGTTTACTGCCCGACAAAAAACTCTGAAGAAGTTATAATATAGAGCAAGCTGTGTTAAGTGACAAAGTTCACAAACAAAGCCTTTTGTAATTTACTGACTCACATTTGCATGTATGATGTTAGCCTCTCTGAGCCCGGCTTTGGCCGGGGAGGGCGGGATATAAATGATGATGATGATGATAATGGTTAAACTGAGCTCAGGTTGCAGGTGTCTTAGCAGGTACTCAGCAGCCTTTTCTTCTCCTCAGACTTTTCTCTTTATGCTTCCTGGAACAAGCAAGGAGCCATGTGGCCAACAGCTCTCAGCTGCAAGTAAAACTAAGTGAACTGCATCTCCCCAAAATAGAGATTTGAAAGCCTGCGTCTTTGCTAACCTGAAGACTGCATGATCCTTTTGGTAAGGAAACCAAGTTCTTTTTCATTTGGAACCTTTTCCATCTTCATTTTATTGCCAGCAGATGGAGACTTGTTTGATGTAACTTCTGGAAACCTCGTGAGTAAAATATTCACTTAACCGTATTTTGAAAGCTCAATGTCTGTGATTTATTCTAGCTTAAGTATTTTTGTGGGGAACATTTGTTAAAGGTGGGTGAGGGTAGATATGCTTGGAGCAATCACCACTGTGCTCAACTCTGGCAGTAGAGAGTAGGAATCTCTCTTCCAAACCTCTTTCTCCAGCAAGCCTTGCTTCTTTTCTCCCTATGATGCCCACTTGTTGTTATGGCTCAGACCTTAGGCCATGGCTCAGGGGTAGAGCAGCTGCCTGGCATGCAGAAGGTCCCAGGTTCAATCCCCATCATCTTCAGGTAGGGCTGGGAGGGAACCCTGCCTGAAACCATGGTATTGCTGTTGCCAGTTATTGTAGACAATTCTGAGCTAGACAGAGCAGTGGTCTCAGTATAAGGAGCCTTGATATGCTCTTCTCAAATGCTGCTACCTGGAATCAGATTTACAATACCATACAAAGGGTATGGCTATGGCTGGGTAGGTAAGTGAAAGAAAGCAGGAATGATGACTGCTAAAGTCACTTTTACGAACATGTATTTAGCATCAGTAGCTGCATGCTGTGAGCAAAATATACAAGATGTTCTCCTATCTTGTGAATTTGCAGTACAAGCTTAGGATCCCAGGCTGTGACTCAGCTGAAGGCTCTTGCCACAGAAGTAGCACCATAGTTTATATAGCAAGGGCTGTATATACTCTGGTAATCGATCAACCAATCAGGATTCTGCTCCAAGGTGACCTAGATTCTATGCCAAGATAAATTACCTGCTGTGAATTATATGTATTATGTAAATGATGCATATTTGCATGGTTTATTTTGGTTCTGCTAAGTCTGATGATGAGCAATGCAGGGCATTGAAACCCCATGCCTGATCACAGGAACCTCTGGCTTTTGAGATTTCACCAGGCTTTAGGATATGAAGATCTCTTTTTTAATATACCAAGGGCCAGACATGTAGGTTACAAGCAGGGCATTGGACAGACTCGGACTACTTATGTGTATAGCAGACCTTCCAAGTGTCCCTATTTTCCAGGGATGTCCCTGATTTAGAGAAGCCACCCCGGTTTCTGTTTTGATCCTGGAATGTCCCACTTTTCTTTAGGATGTCCCTATTTTCATTGGAGAAATGCTGGAGGGTATGGAGTTATCTGAGCCCCGAGCCATCAGAAGTCAATTCTGTATAGGGAAGGTTGTTCTTTTCAAATGTTTAACGCTTGATTGTGTTATTATATATGTTGGAAGCTGCCCAGAGTGGCTGGGGCAACTCAGTAAGATGTGTGGGGTATAAATAGTCAAATTTTCATTATGGAATGAGACGTCCCTATTTTCATCGGAGAAATGTTGGCGGGTGTGGTATAGGCCCTGGTTTGAATTGCAGGTTGTATACAAGGTGGGAAAAGATGCTGTGTCTCCCACTATGTGGATATTACGTGTAACCCAGGTGTTGACATGAACTGGCTCTGAGTCAGCTCATTACTCTAGCTAATCCTCTGTATTGTTTACATGGACTGCCAGTGGCCTTGAGGGAAATATTTTCCTATTTGAAATCCTCTGCTCTTCAACAGGTTGACCTTCTGTGCACAAATCGCATGCTCTTCATCTGAGCTATTGGCCCTCCCCTTCACATTGCCCACATGCTTTCCAAACCCAACACCACAGTCCTCAGACCCTGAATCTTGCCTCTGAATACAAAGGTCAAGATCTGGAGGCTCCTGCATGGTATGATCAGAGAGGGGAGGTAGTTGTTGGGGAGGGGTATGACTGGTTCCCTTTGACACCCTGGCAACAAAAATGCATATATTTGGTATTGATGTAAATCAGGGGGTTGGGAACCTCAGGCCCTGGGACCAAATGTAGCCCTCCAGATATCTCACTGGGACTCCCCAGGTCACACCTTTCACCAGCCTTGCTCTGCACCCTCCTGGAGTGTTTGTGCCTGGCTGGAATGTGCCCTCCAGCTCTGATAGTGACTCCTGCTTGCCTGGATGTGGGGTAGAGGGATGTGTGTAGAAACCAGCCTACTGTACACTACACATGCAAAATTCACCTTAATTGCTATGTCCATCTTTTGCCTTTGGCCCCACCCCCAGGACTGCCATGTGGACATTGTCTGGAAGGGAATGTGGCCCTTAAACTAAAAAAAAGGTTATTCACTCCTCTTATATGTTCAATAACAGAGTTGAAAAGTCTGTCTTGTTCAAACAGTGTGTCTCCTGTGAGGCCATCTGATTAAAAGAGAAGAAACTGACATTTCTGTCTGTAGGGAGAGTCATGAGGTTAGGGTTCTGAAAGCACGAATGGAGGCTTGTCTTACGATTTATTATCAGTGTGTTCGTTTGTATAAGTGAGTGCATGGCTGTCTCCAGCCGATAGGCCCTAATAGGGCAAGTAGTGCATCATCATCTCTGTCCTCATTAAACATTGTTCCAGTCAGAACAGATGTTCATTTGCTGTGTTCATCTGGGGGCAGCTGTAGGTTGCATTCACAAGAGAAGCTTAAATCTATATATTTTTAATTTTCCCTTGCATGAATGATGGTGACACACCACATTTCACTTGAACATTTGTTTTCTTAATGGAGGGGGTGCATCCCCAGAGAATGCCACTTTATCATCTGTGGTAAAGATAAATTGAATTAAATGTCTTTTTCTGTTTCTATATATGTGTTAAGACATTCTAATAGCGACAGAAAGAAGAAGGGTGCTTTCTGGAAGCAATATAAAGAAGCATTAATGAAATGGTGCTTATCAAGGTGTCTGTGTAACAAGGTACTGTATGGATGTGTGGTAAAATTCCCTTCCACACTTACAGAAGAACAGAATCCTGCCTGGTTGCATGTTGCGTGCTGTTTCTTCATTCAGAATCTCTTGTGCAAATGCCTTTGTACTGTGTGGCACAGCCCCCAAGCGCTTCAGACAGGTGGTTATTATCTTTTATTCTGCACTTCCCCCCTTGAAAAATAGAAAATGAGGCACATTTTTTAAGAACTCGAATCTGTGCAGGACACTTCATAAAGAATCATGGAGAGTGTGACCAGGGGTGTGTGTGTGTGGGGGGGGGGGTTGTTTGAATGATTCAGGATGGAAAAGGAAAAACAATTTTCTGTGGAATAATACATGGGTTTTTTAACAGCTTCCTAATTCACAGACTACTTGGTGTGGAAAAGTTTTCTGTTTGCCACCAGAGGGTGCTCATTTCTTTCCTCTTAACAGCTGATTGTCCATGTAATCAAATAATAATAATAATAATAATAATAATAATAATAAAATTTATCATTTATACCCCGCCCATCTGGCTGGGCTTCCCCAGCCACTTTGGGCAGCTTCCAAAAGAATATTAAAATACTGTGATACATCAAACATTAAAAGCTTCCCTAAACAGGGCTGCCTTCAGATGTCTTCTAAAAGTCTGGTAGTTGTTGTTCTCTTTGACATCTGCTTAGAGCACATTCAATGCACAATTAGAACATGGCTTCTCCCAAAGAATCCTGGGAACTCTAGTTTACACCCACAGAGCTACAATTCCCAGCACTCACAACAAACCAAAGCTCCTGGCATTCCTTGTGGGGAAGCCGTGTGCTTTAAATCTGTGTCAAATGTGATTTAAATGTATGATGTGGGTGTGGGAAACTGCTTCAGCTCAGTAAAAATAGGCATCAAAAGTAGTAATTCCTTCAAGAGAGCTTTGTTTTATGCTACACTTCCCAACATTTCACAGATGAGGTGTGGATATGCTTGCTGCATTCTAATTGCCACAAGATGGCGGCATGGGTTGAAAATGTAGCTCAGGAGGTGCAATGTGTGAAATGGTGTTCTGTGCACTGCATGGTGCCTTAATGTTCATGCGCACACACTGACTTTCAGGCACACTAGATCAGGAATGGGGAACCTGTGACGCTCCAGATAGTGCTGAACTCCAACTCCCATCAGCTCCAGCAAGCATGGCAAATGGTCAGGGATGATGGGAGTGGTAGTCCATCGAAGGGCCACTGGTTTAGCCACCCACTTGCACTAGAAGCAAGATGGAGCCATCCACTCAGCATGTGTTGCCTCAGCTAGTGTGTCGGTGCAACTGTCCGTTCCACAGCACTTTTGAGCTCTTCTCTCTGACTAGGCCAGGCTGTTCCTCCATCCTGTCTGCTGTGGCAGACTTCTCTCAAACACCTGTACTCCTTCCTGCAAACTCCTGTCAGACAGCTGCCACTACAAGAGAGACTTGAGAAATTGGATCACCCCAGAGGCATAACACCTATTTATATCCCCCTGAGCTATAAAACCTATTTATATCCCCCCCCCCGGCTCCTCTGTCTCATATACTATCTCCGTCTTCTGACTACTACAAAGTTTTCTCCTCATGACCTCACCTTTCATTTCTGAAGGTTACCTCATTTTCCAGAGCATTGCAGCTTCATAGGTAGTAATGGGCACCCTTTTCCCCCTCACAAAATCCCATGAGTTCTGAAATCTCAGGGCAGCAACGTCCCATATCCTAGATGAGGCAACCCAATCACTGTATTAAACTCCACTGAACTGAAAAGAAATTAAATTTGTTGCAGTAGGGTTTCCCATTGTCTCAGAGATAATAATTCTGCCTGGTTACATAAAAGCATGGCTCAGTCTATTTTGCTCTGATCATTCTTGCCTAAAGACAAACTCTCATAGTAAGATGGCATTTCCACCACACAAAAACAAGCTCAAAAAAACAGCGGATCTGGTGCCATTTCTCTGCTTTGCTCACTCTGTTTCCAGGCATTTGAGCACCTATATGGAAGCTTTAGTCAGGGAAACCTAAACAGATATTGAGCTGAAAGAACCATGAATACTGGAGCTTGGAATGTAGTATTAGAACTTGAGGTCATCCAATGAAGTTGAATGTTGGAAAATTCATGACAGACAAAAGGAAGTACAGTGGTACCTCAGGTTACATATGCTTCAGGTTACATATGCTTCAGGTTAGAGACTCCGCTAACCCAGAAATTGTTCCTCGGGTTAAAACCTTTGCTTCAGGATGCTTCAGGATGAGAACAGAAATCACACGGTGGCGGCACAGCGCCAGCGGGAGGCCCCCATTAGCTAAAGTGGTGCTTCAGGTTAAGGTAACCAGAGGTACCACTGTATGCCTTCACACTGCACATATGTGAACTAAGGGATTTGCTCCCATAAACGGTAGTGATGTCCACCAACTTGGATTAGACAAATTCATGGAGGATAAGGCTATCGATGACTGTGAATGTGAATATCAGTTGCTGAGGTGCATGTTTGGGAAGAGTGTGGTTTCCCTTAGGTCCTGCTTGCAGACTTCCTTAGGCATAGGTTGGCTGCCATAAGAACAGGAAGCTGAACCAGATGGTCTGATCCAGCGGGAACTCCTTTTATGTACAGTGGTACCTCGGGTTACATACGCTTCAGGTTACAGACTCCGCTAACCCAAAAATAGTGCTTCAGGTTAAGAACTTTGCTTCAGGATGAGAACAGAAATTGTGCTCCGGTGGCGCGGCAGCAGTAGGAGGCCCCATTAGCTAAAGTGGTGCTTCAGGTTAAGAACGGACCTCCAGAACGAATTAAGTACTTAACCCGAGGTACCACTGTACTTAGGACTGAACTTCTTTGTGTTCCATCTGGAGCTTTCCTGAAGCAGCTCAAACAATTTGTTCATCTAGCCCAGTATTGTCTTCTCTGACTGGCTGCAACTTTATAAGGTCTCAGACAGAGATCTTTCACATCACCAGTTATTTAACCCTTTTTAGCAAACTGCAGAGATTGAACCCTTTTGTGTGTAAACTGCGCTCCACCAGTAGCCTTTTGAAAATAATTGTTTTTTAGTTTTGGGGGTTGTATTTTGTCATTCTTTGTTTCAAATTCTATTTCTGTGTTGTGCGTGGATTTTATTCAGTTTTGTAGTCATGAATTATTATTATTTTTGCAGAGGGGTGGTTAAGAAATATTGAAATAAATATTTGTGGCCACGCAAATTGCTTGGAGGAAACAGCATCATCTGAATCTAGTATGTGTGAGAGGAGGTGGGACAGAGTGTGAGTTCAGCAGCTACCTGTGATTTGTTTCATCATTTTCTGCTGCTTCCCCTTCTCCCTGTGCTGTACCTGCGAACTCTTCTCCTTTCTAACCCTGCTCCCCATTACTCTATGAATAAAGAGGTGGTAAACAGTTTTGTTTCTGTAAATAGGTTCGATTGCTCTTCTTGTAGATTACATCACCGAAGTTGGTCCTCCGTGATCTCGTAACTGTCCTGTGCGCTTAAAAACCCATTCACAGCTTCTTGATTCAGAACACTCCGTCGGTAAATTAATTCTCAGGTTGCCTGAGCTGTGTATAGTGTTTTCCCCATATCCATTTTAGAAGTCTCTGCTCATTAATTTTATAGAGTGAACCTCTATATTAGCAAGTATAAAGGGAACAGTCTCTTTTATTATACTGTTAAAATCCTAATAAACTGCCACTTAAAATACCTCCCAACTCCTTTACCTTTGCAATTTTAGCTTTGGAAATCTCATGGTGTGCCTGCAGCAGAGGTGTCAAACTCAATTTATGGAGATGCATGAATTTCATGCTTGAGTATCATTCATGCAGTTATACTTGAATGTATACATTACAATGATCATCTGCTGACTGTTTCATGTAGTTTTGCTGGAAAACGGGTGACAACAATATCTGTGGTTTTAGCATCTCATCTGTTTGTTTTGATGTGTTTTAGTCAATCTCCAGCCAGTGCTTTTTTTGGATTTCTTACCCATCCTTGTTACCTGTCCTGGGGAAGATAACAATATAAAAATGCAAAATTGAAGTAAGTTTAAACGATTTTTATCAGAACAGGGTAGGTCCTAAAAATACATCTCTTATATGTCAAAGGTCAGGGTTTACACAGTAATGTTTGCTGCCTCTTTTAGTAATTTTATGCCCATGGATATATTTAGCCATTCTGAGCCTAAACTGCGGACTTAAGAAATAGTCCCTCAGATAAGGTTAATTAACAATTTGAATATTGTTTAAGAATGGAAGACAAAGTCCTAAGGCTTGGAAAAGAAATAATTTTTATTGTGATGGGGGATGGAATTTAATTTTACAGGATTAAAATATTCCTAATAAGAAATGGCAAAGATTTCACAAAAAAAGCATACCACGTTGTTGGGGTTTTTTTTTGGGGGGGTTGCATTTATTAATGTATGGCATTATTAGTAGATTCTGAGCACTGCCCACAGAATCTTCTCCACAGAAAGCCAATTGAAACAAATGGAACATGTTAATGTCAGTGGACTTTGTGCTGGATATGGTCCTGGCAGAGTGCCCTCTGGTGGCATAAATAAACTTAGCAAAAAGTAATCTTGCAGCAGATTTGACCATTTCCGTATCACAGTACAGTAAACCGTTAATCAAAGCCTCTCTTGGGCTTCACTGATGCTTACAATTATCTACTACATAGCTTGGAAAGTTGTTAGTTTCCTCATTCTGTATGTATTTGGACACATCTTAATCAAGATATCATAACCACATTTTTCATGATGGTTCTGGAGATCAAGGAAGAATCTTATTTTGGTCTAATTGGATACAGATGGAAACCATTTTGAATCAAGATGATAGAATGAATCTTTCAAAACAGCACTGATCTTTTGTGCATTGGGATTCCCAAACAATGTTGGGCCCTTTCTGCTGGTTGTTATTTGCTAGTTTAGGAGAGGCTGAGAGTCAGTTTCCAGTTAGATAGTTCATAACTCGCCCGATCTCATATGAGAGAGAGATCCTCCATTTGGCAAAGTCGCGCGTTTCTCGAGCAGCAAGAAGGCAGAGATATAAAGGCTGATGAATCATTCCAGCCCTATTGTATGGACTGATCTTGTGCATTAGCCCAAAGCTGTCTTATATTGCCATCTTTTTAAAGGTTTGGGGGGGGGGAACAAAATTGCCTCATTCCATCAAAGATCCAAGTTCTTTGTCACTAGAAGCTCTACGTAGTGACTTCTGTGGCTTAGACTACCTTTTATCAGGTTCAGCTGGTACGTCAGCTGCAACCATTCCAGTCCATGCATCAGTATTCTCAAGTGGCGCTGCCCTTGTATCTGGCCTGGAAGATGCAACTAGCGTAGTGGCCAGACTGCTCACAGAAGCAAGTTACTGGCAACATGTGACTTCTTTGCTGAGAGAACTGCACTGGTTGAAACTAGCTCAGTAAAATAGGCAGTGTTCTTGCTTTAATTCACAGATCCCTAAACAACTTGGACCCAAAGCACCTTACTCCTTGGGCTCTGCTTGTGATCTTCTGATGGAGCCCCTGTGCTTCCATCAGCCTTCACCAGACACGGGGCTTTTACAGTAGCAAGCCCTGCCCTGTGGAATCCTCGCCAAGGAAAGTCTGGAAGAGTCATTCCTTTAATTCAGAAAGGCCTTTAGAATTATTAGCAACCAGTTTATTGGCATACTGTTGATGTTTTTAAGAATGTGATTGTAGAATTGTTTCTGTGTTGTATACCCCCTTGTTATATTTCTTATCAAAGTGTGATTTATAAACATTTAAATAAATAAAATATGCACTGGAAGTTGGAACGCTGCTTTATTTATTTATTTTAAAAATGCAGAGCTGCTCCACAGTAATAACCTATGTATAGCTACAAAGAAGCACAACAACAGTCACACCTTTGTTTAATTATATGAAATGGGCGACATAGCATGACTGAATACCAGTTGCTGAGAATCCCAAATGGAGCCAGTGCAGTTGCAATCAGGTTTTGCAGGGATTCCACAGGCATCTGGTTGGCCATTGTGAGAACAGGATGTTGGGCTAGGGATGCCTTTGGTGGCCAGGGAAACCACTATGATTTTTTTTTTTTTTTTTTTTTTTTGCAATAGCCATTTAGCCACACACTCTTTTCCCCAACTACAAACTGAACACTTCCATCCAAGAAACGGTGGAGCAGTTCCCACCATCTTATTTAGTTCAAATGCTGATTGGCTTGACTCAGAGCCAGCCTGGTGTAGTGGTTAAGAGTGGTAGTCTTGTAATCTGGTGAACCACGTTCGCTTCCCCGCTCCTCCACATGCAGCTGCTGGGTGACCTTGGGCTAGTCACACTTCTCTGAAGTCTCTCAGCCTCACTCACCTCACAGAGTGTTTGTTGTGGGGGAGGAAAGGAAAGGAGAATGTTAGCCGCTTTGAGACTCCTTCGGGTAGTGATAAAGCGGGATATCAAATCCAAACTCTTCTTCTTCTTCAGTTTACAAGGCTGGCAAACCTTTAAGTTTAGCTTCAGTTGTGCCATTTCTCTATTATTCTCATCAAGTGTCTGAATTATTGCCAAGGGGTGATATCAAACGTTCCATGTCCCACCCTGCCAATCTTCATAAATCTGAACAAACTGACAGAGAACACTGTAGAGAATGCACCTCCCAATTCCTTACTTTAGAGTGATACACAGGCTCTGGGATGATATACTTTTTTTGAGTAATAAATCCATAAATCATAATTCTTAGCTCAACAGGAATTAATTCTTGGCCTTCACTTAGGTAGTTCATTGACTTTATTATCATCTTCCTACATATTTTAGCATGTAAACGTTACTACAAAATGGATAAAAGTCACATGTGGCAAACCAGAAGTATACAAACAACATTTTCATTGGGATTGTGGCCACTAACATTAGACACAGTTACACATCACGTATTATCATTATTATTTTTCTGGCATATAAACAAGTTATCTACTCTTTGTCCCTACAACTCAAGAACAATTAATAAGAGGTATAAACATATAACAGATCAGTTTCTTCAATACAAAGCACTACACAAATGTCAAATACATATAAAGTTTGCTTGTAAATATTTATCCATTTAATATTTTAGAGCTAAAAATATATTTCAAAGGCATCTTTATATATTAATTAAATCCATCTTGGGCTGTTGGGATTGACTGAGCTACCTTTCTCGTTTCTACAGCCACCCTCTTCTAGCCAGTCTTGCAGATTTACATTCCTGGAAGAGGCTGATGTGGCGCAGCTGAGACTTGAAATCATATTACAGTCTATAAAAATATATATATATATATTATTTCCCTTTCTGAAGGCCTGCACTGCCAGCCCTCATATTCTACTTCTACCCCGCTGTAGCTAGAACTTCAATACATACAGATACAGAGTACACATGCCACATTCTCCTAGACACAATTATTATTCTAAGTAGCAATGCAATGAAAAGGCAGTATGTAAATAATGCATGTCATCTCCACTTATTATTATATGGCACAGTCTGTTTAAGGTTAGAAATGCTTTCAGTGTGCTTCCTTTATTATATTTTTCTGCAACCAAACTATTGTTTTTAACAGAAGTCTCCAGTTCAAGAATGCATCCTTGCTCAGAAACGTACATGCCCGAGACCAGCAAGCTTGGAATACTATATTTCATTTGCATGGATAGCAGCTGTTTTGTATGGCTCTGGAAGTGGAATTTTGGAAAACTGCATGGAAGGAGTGGGGTGACTAAAAAGCCAACATTTTCTACCCTTCTGGGCAGATTCTTTTTAATTCAAAGGAAACAAGTGAACAATTCGTTTCTTCTGTTCTGCATTTTACCAGTTCCTCAATAGGCATGATTTTTGAAGACCCTGTTCTTACGTTTTCACAAGATCGCTTAATTTTGCCTCCTAAATGTCTGAGAAGTTACCAAGGCACAAATGCACTTGCATAAGTAGAATCCTTAAGAGAGGAACTTCATCAGTGCTCCAATTAGGCTGGAATTCTGCTGCTCATGCCATACAACTGCTCTATCAGCTGCACAATCTGTTTATTGGAGCAGTGCAGAACCTAGTTCAGCAATGTGCTTCTTCAACATTCAAAGTCAGGCTGCCTTATGAAGAACTGTATGGTTCAAAGAGAGACTGGATCAGGGGATAAAGTATGTAATTAGGGTCCCTTTGGAGAGGGAAAATATATATCCATGTACACAGCCAGTAGAATATGCATGCCCTACCATATTTAAGGTCCAAGACCCAAAGGGCAGGGGGACTAATGAGAAAATGGGGCGGCTGTCAGGATTCTCTGAATTGGTGGTTGTTGCTGGCTCTAATACTCTCCCTTCACTGGAGGGTCCTAGCTCTCCCAAGCAGAGATATTTCTACAAGCAGCCTGAAGATGGAATAAATAATCCATTTACACAACCCAATCCTTTAAGTCCAGCACCATCAATACACTTCCTCACCAACTATTCTGGCACAGAAGACAAAACAAAGGCATTTGATGTAGTATCAAGCTCAGAGTAGTCACCTATCCAGGCATGAAAAGCTATGAGCCCTGGACTCCTGTTGGGATGAAGGGACCTGACATCTTTTTTTCAGTCAACAAATTAGTAACTCTAACTCTCACGAGCAGAGGAAGAGTCAAATCCTGTTACATAAGGGGTATGGCAAACAATGAAGTCCCACCTTACATCTGACAGTAAAGAGTTAACATCTAGTTTTTCAGCAAGACCTCTCAGTGTTTCTTTCTGGCATGCATACAGGTGATCATTTCACTGCGTAGTCTACCAGACCTTTTACCTGTAGATGTGCATTAAGATCCTCCTCATCTCCTGACTGCATGAAACAGATGACCACACTGCGTTGAAGCAAAAGTGCTCATTAAAGGGTAGCTTGGCCATCTGCATGGACCCTCTCATTCTGTGCTTCCAGTGGCTTTACCTTGCTTCCCCCTTGGATATACTGTCTGTGGGCTCTGCCCCTGAACCAACAATGGTTCACATTTTAAAATATGGGATGGAAACTTAATAAAAGGCCACCTGATTCAGCAACACTATCAAACTATTCATGTTCTGATTAATTATGAAGTGGCTAAACATATACAAAACAGAATCTAACAATAGTTATGCACAGTGTTATTAAACATATATAGCTTTATTACAATCTTTCTTGCCACATATTGTAAATTGAGACTAGTACAATCACTGCAATAGTACCAGACAGACAATGAATTAACACCATCCAATCAAGATACGTATAAGGTTACTCTTAACAAGGCAGTATCTTTAGCTAGAAATCTTGGTCCTCTTAATTCTTTTTTAAAATATTGCGCTGATCACAGATCTCTTGCATATTGAATGCAATTTGGCAAATAAACATCTAAAACATAGCAAATTTTAATACATATGCTTCTTAAAAGCACATTTAAAAGTAAGATTTCACAAACGACAGTTTCTATTTACTTTTCTAAATGTCGTTAGGTGCAAGGAAGTCAAAGTATTATGGGTACATATAAGCTAGATTTAAGCTTGTGAGATACTTCATTTTACAAGAGTTTTGGTCCTGCTGAGGGACTAATTAAAGGTTATGTGCAAATGCATGTAACAGATTCCTGATGCCGTACATTTTAAAGAACAGATTTGGAAGAGGGAGGCTTTAAGTGAAGTAGTGGAGGGAATGCTTCACCCCTTCCCCTGCCCATCATTTTTATGCTCAAAACCATTGCCTCACAAAGCCATTTGTCTTTTTTTGAAAAAAAAGAAAGCTTCAGAGCTCGATCACATATACTTGCACATAAGATCTTGTTAGCCCCTATGCTTCACAAAGAACTGAAACCACAATAAGAAAAATCTTTACAAAAAGTGGAATTAAACACAAATTAGCAACAGTAGATGATAACACCAGCTTTCCAGTTGAAGACAATCATAAAAACAGCTGCAGTATTTACTTAACTCATGCCTCTGGGACTATTAGAGACACACGCTGATTTGCTTTAAGCTCATCTTCCTTACTTTCAGTCTGATTCTCTGGGTGAGCTAGACCCGGTCTACCCTATATATGGGGGTTGGTGGAAGGAAGAATTCCAGATCCTTTCAAAAAAAGCAGCTTAAGTGGTTATGGCGGAGAGAATTAGCTTCATTCGAGTTTCACTAGGCAGGGGTGGTGAACTTGGCACTCTCCAGATGTTTTGCACTTTTGCTCCCATCCACTCCAGCCAGCATGGCCAATGATCAGGGTAATGGGAATTGCGGTTCAACATTTGAAAGGTACCATGTTGGCCACCTCTGACCTATGGCTATAGAAAGACTTGGCCTCTCTCCAGATCTATCTCATTGCTCTAGTGAAAGACAATGGCCAAAGGGATCTGATCTGACTTTATCAGCTTTTCTTCTTTCTCTCTCCATAACTTATCTGCTGCAGAAGCTGATACACTGGTGCAGAGGATGGGGTCTCACATCTGCAGGGATTGTATTGGCTGGCACCCTATTGAGGGAAAGGCTCAGGCGGCATCAGTAAGGGCGCCAGCTGATAGGTTCACACACTGCAGTTCTTTCTGGAGGGTAAGGCTCCCTATGGGCGGATCTGTAAATAGGACATGACCCTTACGAGATGCTCACTCCTTTAAATAAATGTTCCAAAGCATAAAAGGGTGAAGTAGAATATTTAATAGCTGTTCCATCTGCATCTAATTCCAAAAAAAAATATCATTGGAAACCTTGGGTGTCTGTTACAGCTAAACGAAACGAAAAAGAAAAGAAAACTGATCTGACATGGTTTTTGCAAGGTTTATGCGGAGTATTGCTTACATTTTTTCAAGGGCTGTGAAATGATGACACGACAAGAAATAAATGCTGCCCAAACCATATTAAAGAGAAATGTCTCCAAAAACTGCAGCAATTAAAAATAGCCTGCAATAGCCTACTGGGATTTTTTAAAATGCCTTTTTTCCAGTGATTCTCCTGATAAGCCTTAGAATACTGGAATCAGGTTCTAACATGTTAGCAGCATAAGACTTACTTAAAATAAGGGAGTGCTGTAAATTAATCTGGGTAGACTCAAGACCTAATATGAATAATATTTTCTCTAAAACTCTCACTAAAAATTAGTAATTTTACTTGTGCTTTTTTGATGTGCAATTTGTCCTGCGTATGCTAGAAAATTGAAAATTGGGAGGGATAAAGAGTTTCCCTTTCTCTAGATTCCTGGCTAAAATCACAGTTCATATTGGCTTGTCCAGTGTTCTATGGGGAAAGTATTTGGGAAAGTTTCATATATGAAAATCCCACATTAAATCAAAATTCACCTCAACAATAGTAGTATTTTTAAAAAAGCATACCTAATGAAACTACTTATCTTCATTTATCTATGGAAATCAAGTGCTGCAATTTTAATGAATGTCTAATAGCCCCAATACATTGAAGAGGGACAAAGACAGTATTATGTGGATTTTGTAGGATCTTAATTAACTCACATACCAGGAAGGCTCAACTTACAGCAGATCTATATAGCAATGGGTAGTTTTCAAGACTCTTTATGTCTTGTATGAAAAAAGTGTATGAATATTTTATTGCTATAAATTTATTGATATTTTACCAGTAACAAACCCACCAAGCACAGAGAAGGCCAGGACTGATCATGACTGTTAATTTGCAAGCTTCCTTAAGCTGCTGGAGATGTTAACATAGAATGTTGTACTCAAAAAGAAACTTTAATCCTTTGAGTGTTCTGTGATCAGATGGGGTTAATAGTTAAAATGTATTTGTGCTTTAGAAGTTGTCTCTCCACGCAGCTACGTTTTGCTCAACAACTATATCCCTCCAACCTGAAAATTGTGTTGAATGTCGTTATCAATACAGGGCAGTGTATATTGTTGTATGAGAATAGGAAAATGATTACTGGTTTGCAGCTGCTAACCTAAAAGCCTACTTTGGCTCTGTCAGCATGAGCAAAGGCAAGAATCTCATGCAATTAAAACTACCCTTTTTTAATTTATAAAAGGCAATTTCACAACAGTGGTGACTAAAAGGAGTAACAGTAAAATCCAGTAATTAGTTACATGGAATTTCCCTTCAGATTTGCTAAAAGTGAGGAAAAGTGTTGGGGACTGAGCCCTGAAACTAACTGTAAACACTGTGAAAAAGCAAAACCTCAGCTTGATGTAAGGTTTAGACATACATAAGCCACATTGCCATTGTTGGTTCTGCTAAAGAAACCCAGCTATTATTTCCCATGGCAGCCAGTCCATTCAGGGCATATTTGGATGTTGAGCAGAAGTAGAGGGAAGACAGTATAGGAAACTCTTGTGTTTTGCCTTTTCATGCTTTCTGAAATGGGTACTCTTCCAAGGTGAGATGAGCCACTCATGCTCTTTCTCATCTCACTTCTGTATAATCTATGAAGCACCCTCAGTTATTGGATGAAAGAATGAATGAATGAGTGAATATGTTCTGAAAAATAGCAATTCCTAATTTAATTCATACTTTGAAGTCTGCAGGCAATGTGTATACAATGTAAAGCTTTTGTAAACTTCAGCTCATGTGTGCGTAAGGTTTGGCCTCTGAGATGTTGCTGAACTACAACTCCCATTATTCCTGACCTTTGGTCATGCCTGCTAGGGTTGATGGGAGATGCAGTTCAGTAATGTCTGGAGAGCCAAAGGTTCCCCACTCATACTGTAGCTGGTCTGATGAGTTTCACCACCTTCCTATGACTATGCCCCCATGTTGCTGTCGTGCTCATCTGAGGCTGGCAGGAAAAGCTTTTATTGAGAAAAACCTTGGCAGGCCATACATTGTCCTATCCCTGATACAGGGAAGGGTGGGGAACTTGTGTGACACTGGGGACCACAGTGGAAATAAGTTATCAACAAGCTTACATCTACAACCACAATGATTAGACAAATGGGTATTTTAAATGAATGAAAAAGCTGAAATGTTTCAATTGCAGCCCCTCATTTTTAGAATGTTGTCCCCATCAAGGCCTACCTTGAACCAACATAAACATTGTTTTGGCACCAGGCATATGACTGTTAATGTAACATTCTTATGTACAGCTAGACATTTAAATTGGTTTGCTTAGTGACAATTATGAACATGTTTCTTTGGGGGGGCGTTATGGTAGTGGGGGCAAGGCTGGTGTTGCTTTTTGAATTGAATAATTTGTTGGTTGCTGTTTACCCCTGGTTTTAGTTCTTGTATATTTCTATATTGTTTGTATGTTATATTGTAGATCACCTCAAGACCATTTTTAGTAGAAGGCATCTAAGAAATTTAAAACATTGCAATAAAGTAATTAAAAGCTGATTTTTAACAACAGCGAACAACAGTTTGCACAATGGAGCTTTAAGACTCAAGCAGCACTCCTGTTAATGGCAGCACTTTTGCAGAAATCCTGTTTTCCAGAGAGATCCAGAGAAAAGGATGTTCTAATAAAAATTAGGCGAAAAGTACCCTGGTCATTTGCAAGGAAAGAGAAAGTGACACTGCAACAAGTGTTTTGCAAAGTGCCATGGATTGCTTCAATACCCTGTTTTATCTCAAGAAAATAACAAGAAATAAAACAAAGAGTACAAATGTCAATTTATCCATAATTCTTCTGGGGGCGGGGAACAGAGAGACAGAGAGAAGAGAAACAGGAAAACAGGTTTAAAATTCTAAGTTGAATTAATATGCTTAGTCCTGGCACTATTAAATCATCAACAACTAAGAGGAACTGAAATTGTTTTAATAACTTTAAGAGATTATTGCATGTAACAGAACCTAGCACTCTGTGTTGATTCCCAAGGTATTCAGACATGCTCACTGGAGCATCCAGACCGTCATTTATTTTTTCAAGTTAAAATTTAACAATAACTCCTGTAAAATTCCTGAAGGTTTGGGCGTTGCATTGATAACTAATATGGGTAAAATGCCTCCCAAACGTCTAGGGTGCAACCTATATTCATTTCTATCAGGCTTGCATGAGATTCCTGCCTAAGTGTCATTGAAAGGCATGGAGGTTGTACAATAGCAGTGGTTGGTGTGTAGTGCCTTTGGTGGATGTGTATGTCTGGAGAAACCTATTGATTATACAGTCTTTTTTATCATCCATCCCAGAAGCAGGAGCACGCTAACCAGTGGTCATAAACAGTGAATTGGTCTCAACAAACAACAAAGACTTTCACTCCCCTCCTAGCCATTACAAGATGAAATGGGATATTCAGGTTTCATAAGAAGTACTTATTAAGGAAACTTGCATCTTGTGAGTCTTTTGATAAAACTGTGTCAAGTGTATTCTATCAGAGGTAGAACCACCATTGTCTTTTACTCATCTGTGTTTTTTGTGGAGAGAAAGAAGGGGTAAAGAAAACAAAACAAAACAAAACAAAAAAACCTGACGACTTTTGGTTGCTTAATATTAAAGGGTTAGCACCTCTGGATAGTGGAGTCTTGCAATTTTTCACAGACCAGACATGGGAGCTGTTCTCAACAACACATTCTTATACTTCCAAGGGCTGTACAGACAGAGAACCTAAAAGCTAACCATCTGCAGACCCCTCTCCACACTTGGCCTGAATCTCTCTCTACTTTTTGAGGTACTGAACATTGAAGCAGGCTGCCAAACCACTGCATTTAAGGGGAGAGGTAACCTGCTCAATTGGCACAAGATGCTTTCCCACAGTTTATACACTCCAGACAATCATTCCACTAACAAATGCATTCTGAAAGTCTTTGGCAAGGCAAGAAACCTTGTGCTCCCAAACCCAGGGTTCCCAACAAGACTGAATTGATCTGACAGCCATCTTCATACCTGGGAGGGAGTTGCAATATACACCTAGCTTTTTTCATTCTTCTTAATTCGAGCAAGGCCAGCACATGTGCTTGGTAGTGGATCTCATCTATGCTGGGCACTATTTCATGGAAGTCAGGTTTCTGTCACAGATCTAAGGCAAACATTACAATTTACAGGAAAGAAAATGAGGACATCAATACATTGTGCGTTGTTAGGAGATATACAACCTTTATAACACAGTAGCTTTTATTATTATCTCTGGGTTTTCTATGTCCTTTTTGCTTTGGACCATCCGCAGTTCCAGCTGGGCTGAATTGGGTTTGTTTCCTTCTCCAGCTTGGGCTTAAAAACAAAAGCAACAAAGAGACTGAAATGCCACAGGTGTTTAATTTTAACAAAAGCAGCCCAGAAGAAAAACTTGTCCCTCCCAGCCCTTCACTCCTTCCCGCCGACTCCCAAATCAATATGCTTGAATCTCAGCTCTACTGCAATTCAGGATGCAACAAGAGCACTGCAAGATCAAACCAAAGGTCCATCTCATGCAGCCCTTTGTTCTCCTCATTGACCAGCCAGATGCCTTTGGGAAGCGCACAAGCAATAAAACAACATGCCCCCACTCTTTCTTTCCCAGCAGAATACGGCCTCTGAACACAAAGTACAACTTAGCTGGTATTAAAAGCCGTCCAAGCCACCTTGGGCAGCACACTCCTTATTTTTTTGTTATCTTGAGGATGGAGAACCTGTGGCCCTTCAGATGCTGATAGCCTTCAACTCCCAACAGTCCCAGTCACAATGGATACGGATCAAGGATTCTAGGAGTCGTGGACCAGGAGCACCAGGAGAGCTGCTGGATCAGGCCACTGGCACATCTAGTCTAGAATCTCTCAGTGGCTCCCCAGAAGCTCACAAGCAGGACCTGACAAACAGCACGCTCTGCTGGGCCTCCCAGCAACTGGCATTTAGACGCATGCTGCCTTCAACAATGGAGGTAGAACATAACCATAATGGGTAGTAGCCACTGATAGCTTTATCCTCCATGAATTTGTCTAACCCTCTTTTGAAGTCATCCGAGTTGGTGGCCATCACTATTTCACTGGATGACTCCCTGAGGGAAAAATACAGGGTTTCTATTTGCCGTCTCTAAGCCAATGTGGTGCCTTTCAGACTTACAACCCCCCATGATCCTTGACTCTTGGTGATGCTGGCTTGGGGTGATTGGAGTTGTAGTCAAACTATCTAGATGGTATTATGTTGGCCACAGCTGCTCTAAACCACGCATAATTTTGTTAGCATCTATCATGCCCGCCCGCCCTCAGAATAGTTTCCCCAACCCCGAAGGGTATATAAGGCCCTTCCTCTTGGTCATACGCAATTACATTCAACACAATTTGCCACTTCTTTGACTGCATTAAAGCTGATTATAATAGAGCACAATTCAAAATATTAATTGACGTGCATGACCTGTGTAGCATTGTTTTACAGAGTGGAATTTGTTTTTATATATAATTTTTTATTGAAACTTTTCAACGTACAATGCAATAAACACCACCAAACCAATCTAAATAAAAATAAAGAAGAAAGGGAAAAGGAAAACAAACAAAAAAGAAAAGGAGAAAGAAAAAAAAAAGAGAAAATAGAGAGAGGAAATAGAAAAAAAAGAGAGAGAAAATAAAATACAGAGCTCTCTGTCATGGGTAGATTTTAACCCTTATCTCACACAAAAGGGGGTGGACCCTCCCAGCTCTCACCTGGGAGATTTACAGAGTGGAATTTGTAAGTATTGCTCCTTATATGCCCCTTAATTTGTAAGCATTGAGCCACTGCATGAAATTAAAGGAGTAATAGATGGTCAATTTAAAATCATGTTCAAACCAAACTCAACTGAATTGTATATGGGCTGTACTACTCTGCTATGCCCCCTCCCTAATATGTATTTTCCAGTAATCGTAAATGAATGAATTCAGAAGCATGGTGTAAATAGGTTACCTTTTGCACACGTTATGGTTCTCTGCAAAACATGCTGCATGGCTGACACTGTCTTTTCACATGCCACCTGCAATTGGAAGGAAAATTTTTCAGTTTCATTGGCACTTTATTGACTCAGGCCAGTAGCACTACTACTTTACTGACACTGAAGACAATTTGTTGGAGCTGTTCTCTTCGAAACATGTGCCCATGGGGAGAAACATTAAATTTAAATGCAATTTCACTAGGAATATGCAGGAGAAACCGAGTTATAGGTAGCAGGCTTTATTTCCAAACAAAGCCTTTGGCACATTATATTCTATTTCCCAAAATGAAGACAGACTGGTATATAGCACAATACAGATATTCTGGGCGTCAGCATTTAATACATACAATATTTTAACATGGTATTTTCTTGCTTTTTCAGAAATTTTGAGACATTGCTCAGAAAGCTATAGTATGTGCAAACATATGATTCTGTTGCCTTATACCAGATCAACCTATCAGTTCATCTACAACCACTCCCACCTCAGTATTGCCTATTCTGACTTGTACCAAACTTCCAAAGTGTCAAGCACCAGTATTTTCCAACCCTACTGCCCAAAAACCTTCTACGTGGAGAGTATTTTAACTTGTATGCACCTTTTTGTTTTATTTTGACACTTCATTGCCTCTGTTCAAGCTGATCTTGCAGGTTTCCATAGCCCTTACTCCACCTAGGAACTAGCACCCAGCAGCATAACCAGCACTGATGCAGTAGGTAGGTGTATAATTTGACACTGGAAGTGCATGAACCCAACACTATCACATGCTCATTCTCATACCACTAACCTATGGTTTACTGTTACATCTGAACAAGGGCATTCATCCTCTATTGCTTTATATGGTCTCGTTTCCTTATCCTGTCGTCTTCATTTACAAATTTACATACTAAGAATTTAAAGTAAAGAAATGAGAATATTTTTTCTGTCATTGAGGCAGGAAGGAAAACTGGGGAAAGTGTCTGTCCATACTTTTAGATTGTCTGGATGCTTGTGGGTCCAGGCCAAGAGCATGGCAGCAAACAGGTCTCCCGTACCAACGAAGACAGCATCTACTTTAGGAGACTCCATTCGGATCCTCTGTGTCACTGTGGTCCCATCTTGTGAAGCTGTCAAGGAAGGCTCATATTTATATTCTTCCCAGTTTAATGTAATCAAACAGGAATCTGAGGTTAACTCATAGGTGGGCAACATAGCAACCTTCTCCTACATGCGAAGGAAGGCTCTGGCAAATTGAGCAGACAAGGCCAATTGTGGTCCTTTCCTTTGGCCCACACCAGCTAGGCAAGAGCGGGGTCTTGTCATCCGAGCAGCCCATGTACTCCTTACACACTGGCCAGGCTTGCACCCCAGGGAGCTCACTTCAGTGCTGTTAATGCAGTGAGCTGACTTCAACCCTGGCGGCACACTCCATTGTCTCTAGAGATGGATGGATGCCGATGCCAACAACAACCACCACAACAATAACAAGTGTCTGCAAAATGTATTAGTAATATCTCGAAAGAAAGGTAACTGATTTATTTTTACATGTATCTGTATTTATATATGAAACTTAATTTTCAATAAATGTTCTCCTTTATTGTGGTGTGTATTTTTAATGTGTATGCATATGACAAAGCAGGGCTTTCTCACTTAAACAGATAAATCAACTTACTTTTCCTGTGGCTTCCTAATGCTATCAGGTAATCATCTCCTGAAGGTGCCTGGAGGTCTGAGCTGGTGATTACAACAGTCTCTGGTCCCATATTGTGTAGCATATCCATTACCTTTCCATGAACCAAAATATTAAGCAGTTAATTCTCATTGAAGAATAATGACAAATAGTTAAATGTCCCAGCATTTCTCAAAAGGCAGGCACTAATGTAAAATACAAACTTACAAGTATGTTATATTTAACATTATAAAGTTTGTATTAGTGAGAGCCACTATTTTTAATACCCTCCACCTCATGAAAAGCCAAGTTGCTCCAGTAACGCTACTTTTGACAATTTGGGCTCTTACAGTGCAATTCCATACCTGTCTGCTTAGAACAGGGGCTGTCAACCTGGTCCCTAACACCCACTAGTGGGCATTTCAGGATTCTAGGTGGGCGGTAGTGGGTTCTACAGCACAAGCTGAATCCTCCTTCCATCAAGCAGTGGAGAGCAGTAAAGAAATTTTACCATCAAGAAAGATGCAATAGTGGGCGGTAGGTGTAAAAAGGTTGACCACCCCTGGCTTAGAAGCAAGTCCCCTTGCTTTCAATAAGTCTTATTCCCAATGAAGTTGGTATAAGATTGCTGCATTGGAAATAACTCTTCTTCACACAGTCCATTTTTGTTTCTAACAAAAAGAAAGGAAAGCAGTCTTCTTTCTCTAGGATAACAAAGTAGGATATCTGCATGGAAAACAAGAAGGCCTGGGCTTAGTATCCTGTTTGTGCCAAGAGACACAGGGCTGTTGCACAGTGACTACATGTGGGTATACTGCATGTATTAGGTGTGCTCTCCTGCCTCCCAGAGCCATATTTACCGTGCTAAGATGGGACTAAACAAAATATTTATCAGAACCTTCACAAAACTAGAATTCCCAAGGTTATTTTGGGGAAGCCACTGTAATTAAACTAGTCTAAACTTGGCTTTGATTTACTGCATAGGTGGTTCTCAGCTCATAACTTTGCGGTTGTGGAAACAAAGGCCAAGGTTGTACATGATGTATTGCATGTCAGTGTGCCCCTGAGGGTAGCTGGGGCTCACTTTATGAGAATATTTCTAATGCCTGATTCAGCCAGCTCTTTGTTCCAAAACAAGTGTTCAGATAATAAAAAAACCCACCTGTGTTAACTTGAGTGTTGCAGTATAATTGAGATGGGATTGTGTTTTAATGAGATGGCATTGTAACCACATTGTTTTATGCCTGGCTGAAACTTTATTATGTTTAAAGAGATATTTTTTCCCTTTCAGAATGGGACTGAGCAAGCAAACAGACTGACAGAAAATTCTTCAGTAAAGATTTTGGAATGTGACTAGAAAATCTATAGACCTAAAGTTAGCATCTTATTAACTTGTCAGGCAGTCCAGAGACTACTTAACTTGGGCTTGCTTCCATTAATGAGACTGAAAATGGCAAACAAAGCATTATAATTAGCAATGAAAGACAGGAGGGGTATTCCCTGGTGACTCCAGAAGCATTAAAAAAAAAAAAAAAGGAGAATAAGGATAAAAATAGCCGTAATAGTCAGGAGATGCTTTCTGATGCAGGGAAAAGTGTAATCTGTGGGCTGACATTCAATTGGCTTTGCTGGGAGAAAAACTGCAAAGATCAGGGGCCTGTTTATTCTTGGCATCAGGATATTTGTCTAGACAGAACCTAATTAGCGAAACTTAACATCAGAGGACTTTACTTACAGGAATCAATAGCATTCAGTAGATTGCTGGAATATCTACGCTTCAGTACCCAATTATCCCATTTAAAGACAGGGTGTGTTTACCAGAAATTTAAGACTACAATCCAGTTGTAAATTATATCTATAGGACTTCCATAGCTATATCAGTGCAGAACTGTGTCATGAAAACACATTCGTGACCATAACTATTAGCACAGTTGCTCCCAAACATTTTCCCCCTCCACAGACCACTGGAAAATTGCCAAGGGTTTTGCAGGATCACTTATGGATTGTTGTTTTTTCTGCTTCTTGTAGCACTTGTAATGTGCTGTGCTACAGATGCTGTATGGTTTTTTGTTACATCTCTATTGCATCTTTTATTTCTTATATATCACGTTATGTGAATTCCATAGGCTTCAAATTGCAATACAATACAAGAAATAAAAGCATCAATAAAAATACAATTAAAAATCAATATGAATATTTACTATGTGGGATGTACCACCTGCCTTCTTCAACCACAAATCCACACATATGCTGCAGACTAAACACTGTGGCTTTAAGTGTGGTTGAGTCCCAGTTTGCAAAACAACAACAAACCTATGGTTATGTGAAACATATTCAATAAACACACAAGACGTAACTGGCTGTACTTTTGAATAAATGAGGTATACTATTCATTGTATCAAATGTAGATTTCAACAGAAGTAGCTAATAAAGTTCAACGGAAAAAGCAGAGGACCCAGTGGATCAGTTCATTCTGTAATCAGTTCATGCATAAGGTCCATATGTGTATAAGTGTCTATTCCACCTGTCTGTTCTTGAAGTTCAACAATCCACATGAAAGGTTGCTACAGTTCCACAGAATCCTTTCACAGAGTCTAAGTCCTGAAGCCCAGGATGGCGAAACAGGGCTAATATCCTGCTTTTTCCGTTGAACTTTATGAGCTACTTCTGTTGAAATCTACATTTGATACAATGAATAGTATACCTTATTTATTCAAAAGTACAGCCGGTTACGTCTTGTGTGTTTATTGCAGACCACCGTTTAGCAACCCTTGATCTAACACATAATTACCACAGCAGTAACAGTTACTACACTCTAACAATAGTTCTATCTCAAAACACAATTATTCCGATTTATCTTTTTATACAGCACACTTTTCAAATGTGCAGAGATACTCCACAATTGCCACTTTAGTTTAGCATCACAGTTTTCTGTGCCCGTTAACTGAATCTGCCCGGCCTGGATGCCAGCCTGGCTCTTTCTTCTGTCATCATGAATCAAAGCCTAAAGGAACAGCTCGCCATGCACCCAGAGTACACTGACAAAACTATCTTCTTTTCTCTTATTAACAATAAGGAGGAACTACCAAGAGCAAGAACTCAGGGCTCCTTCCATACCACTTATTGAATGCCGCATGAGACACTGGTTTGCTGGCAATAGAAGCTGTTCCGCTTATTATTTTTCTTGTGGCTGATGGTTAAATTAAAGGGGGCTTCTTTGTGGGTCACCATGAATTTGTTTTGGAAATAAAGTAGTGCCAGGAGCTAAGATGTGGAATCAGGAGACTTGAACAAAGACATAATTGCACTAAAAGATCTTCTTAGTGAAGTGTCTTAATCAACCTTATGGTCAGGATTGCCATATTTCAAAAAGCGGAAACCCAGACAATTTATGAAAATTCAGTCCGGACGCCATTTTCAACGGGCAAACCCCAGATATGTCCAGGAAATTATGGACATATGGCAGCCCTAGGTAAAGTGGAATATGCTTATGCTCATTTCCTACTATTGTTGTCACAGCACCAGCATGTAAGCACCAGGGGGCAGTACTGCAAAGTAAAGCAATGCTGAAAGTCAGTTTTGAATTGCAAGTGTTGTTTTCTCCAGTGTTGAGTTCATTTCTCCGAGATTTTTTCAAAACCAAAAAAAAAGTTGCTCTATGTGCAGAATAAAGCACTGAATCATTAACATTTTTACAAGGACAGAGTTAATCCTAAACACTGTGGCTTTAAGTATGGCTGAGTCCCAGTTGATACTTTAAAACAGTTGTGGGCAACCTGCAACCCTTGGGCCCAGTTTCAAAAACCATCTGCAAGTGATGAGGTTAATTCTTGGGCATAGTGTGCCATAGTTTGCTTCTTTCTCGGTCGTTTTGCAGCTGCCTTTTGCTGAGCGAAACCATAGTCTGGCTTAGTGTGTCATCTGAACTTGGACTTGTGGCTTATTTCTCCTGGACAAACCACAAGTTGCAAGCCGTAGGCCAAACTTCGGTTACCCACTTGTGGTTTGTTTGGAGAGAGCTAAACTACGAGCCTGGATTCAGACAACATGCTAAGCCAAACCACAGCTTAGCTCAGCAAAGTGCATCATCACCATGACCAGGAAGGAGCAAAGCAGCTCCAATCTGCTCTCCAGGAGTGCACAAATTTGCTTTCTTGCACTAAGCCATGGCTTTGCTTAACATGGTTTGTGAATGGGGGCAGAGAAAAGAGGTGGTCTTGCCCACGTTTGGCTCCGGTCCCACCTACACTTGTCATGTAGCCACCCCACAAATTACCCCTGAATACAAAAAAAGTTGCCCACTTCTGTTTTAAAAGTTCTTACGTGCCACTAACTTGTGGTAAATGCATGGAAGCAGACCGACTGCACTAAGTGTACGAATGTCTACAAGCAGTCACAACAACCCTTTTTTGAGCAGTCACAATCACACAGCAATGGTAAGGGCTACAACAACTGTCACATGGAGGCACCACTCCATACACTTGACATCTCTGTGTGATTTCTACAAGTCTACCAACAGCACCATATTCGACCCACAAGCGATTACATGGAGGCGTTAAAAAAGTTTTCACTGGGGCAGTTAGAAATCTAAGCGTTCAAGAACACCTACCTCTATAGCCTCTTTTTCAGTGTGTATCTTCCTCCCGGTAAGTAACCTACAAAGCAGGAAATAACAGTCCAGTGTCCTTTTAAAATAGGTATCTTTTGCTAATTAATATTTTAGCAATAAAATCTATAGTGCACTTTACTGCGGAATATCATCCTCCAACTTTAAATGAGATAAAACTAATAAACGCCACATTGCACAAAGATTCAAACAGTTTCCCATCAAACTGGTCCTCAAAAACAAGAGACATGGTATAACAAGCCCCTATGTTGTATCCTTTGTCTCTGACATAGTATTACAGAAGCTCAAGAGTCTAGCAAGTAGGGAACTTTTAAGGAAGGTTCTAACAACCTTCTGAGCTACTATAAAACCCGAAGTATAATTCTGGCCTCTTTCTTCACCAGCTGAGGCTCATTCTTTAACCTATTTCTCATTCTTTAATCTATTTCTGTGTCATGTTTTATACAGTTCTGTGAATTTATGGGCTGCCTTGGTTCAACAGATAGAGAAAAGTTTGCATAGAGTTCCCTTTTGCACTGTTATCATAACATATTTCATTTAATTTATTTCAGGTATTTTAGCTGCTTTTTCTGACACAGGGGTACTCGAAGGAGAGTTCAAGGCAAAAAGGTATAATTAATAATTCAAATTTATAACAAAAGTTATAAATTTATATTTCTAAAAGTCTTCTTACTATCTTTGGCAAAGGCCTTCTAATCAAAAGGCTCTGAATGTTGTCTTACTAAGGCGTTATTCAGTGTGAAAAATGTGTAAGTTTGCCTTCACACTAACAAATACAAGAAGTTAATCTATGTTGCTCATCAACCCTTGGCATCTTCTAATCCTCTCAGCTAACAGACCCTGTAAAATAATAGACTCAAACAGCATATGTACTCCATGTTGTTTAAACAATCCCAGCCAAACTAATTTAGCAAACTTACCAAAATTTAGATTTGTGAGCACGTGATTTTATATATGGCAAGAAATGTCAAGAATGCATTTAATATTAATTTTAATTCATTACAAAATGCAACTTTTCATTTTAATCAGGAAAATAATGAAAACAATTTATTTCTACATCTTTAAAAATATATGAGAAAAACAATACTTACTCAGCCTCAAACTGATTAGGTGTTATTATATCTGCTACAGGCACAACCTTGTCTTTATAAACTGGAAGAAGATCCTTTGGAACATACTGTAAAGAATAAGAAAAAGGATATTGGCTTTGGAAAGCTCAAGCAGATTCTTCATTATTCACAGTTTATTCTAACAAAGTTCAAATCCTCCAAAAACAAATCCATGAATGAGCAGTTATTTTCTCAGCTCAATCCAGAAATTGATAAGCACACTGGTAGGAAGAGATTCACAACTATTACTGCACTTGAAGATTTCATATGAGGGAGTGCTCAAAATTTGCTACATGCTGGCATCTACATAAAAATACCGAGAATCCCCAGAGGAATACTGTGAATGCCCCAATGTGTGTGTATATGTGTGTGTGATTGTCAACATTTGCACATGAGTGTCAATAGCAGGCATAGGCAAACTCAGCCCTCCAAATGTTTAGGGACTACAACCCCCATCACCCCTAGCTAACAGGACCAATGGTCAGGGATGATGGGAGTTGTAGTCCCAAAAACATCTGGAGGGCCGAGTTTGCCTATGCCTGGTCAATAGTAACAAAATTCTACACACAGTTCCAGCAAATTCTGCTATTCTGCTGCAGCAGAAAGAAAGGCTGCTGTGGCGTGGGGGAGGGGGGCGCGGAATCGCCTATTTTTTTTTTTAAGACAAGCTGCTTTCCGTAAATGGCTTTCCATACAGAGTAGCCACCATGCAGTTGCACTTCAAGCAGCCAGCACACCACACATTCCACACATGCAGACACGAGTTTTCATTCCCTGTTATACTGGTCCAGTCTGTATCTATGTCCTGAAGAAATGGGGTTTCTTTTGGTATAACGTTATTCATTAAGATGGGCCAAGAGTGAGATGATTACCAACCATATAGCCTTCCCCACTCCACTTGTCACCCATCACAGGATCGCATACTGAAAGAGAAAGTTAAAATTGTTAATGCAGATGCAATAATGCCACCGTATAAGAACACATTTAAGTATGAAGAGCCAAGAGATCATAACCATGCCAGGCTCATTGAAAACCTCCATGGTAGTTACAATAAACTGTTTTGATCTTTGCTAAAACACACACACACACACACACACACACACACACAAAAAAAAAAAAAAAAAAAACTTTGTACAGGATCCATAAAAGGATAGAAGGATTATAGGCTGTGAATCTGTCACTCATACATAGAGGGACCAAATCGGGCAGGCAGCAGCAACTTGAACAGGCCCTCTTAGAACAGTTTGAAAGCGATGTTAACCTATATTGATTCCAGCAAACAAAGTCTTGTCTCATAGCTCCAGGATATCAGGCAAGACTTAAACAGCTAATGTAACGAAAGTTATTCAGTGACCTTTGAATCTGAATTCTCTCTAGCGAATGCTCCAGCACTCAGTTGCCTCTTTGAAATCAGAGCAGCTAAGTCAAGGCAGCAAGTTCCACTATAACATCAGAGGAGATCAGTCTCTTGTTGCCAGACAAAACACCCATGAGCTGTGAACTTGCTAATGCCCTTTTACTGTCACTACCGCGCTGCTAAGAGATTTCTCTGGTGTCCCAGCTGGTGACATCAAAACTAATTTACTCACAATAAATATCATGATCTATTTTTTATATACTATCAATGCCATAACCACTTTTGCCTTCCCTGAGCCTTTAGAGTTATGTTCAGAAGGGCCACCAATATCTTCCGTCTGTGAGATCTCCCTAACTACATAATGTAAAGTGAATAATTTGTATATTAGAAACTTACCATATACCAAATTGGAGTTCTGTTGTTTTAGCTCTTGAACAATATCAACCACCATTGCAAGGAATGATTTGTCTCTTGTGTAGCCTTTGAAGGGATAAGAGGGGAAATTAAGATTATGTTGGGAAAGTATTTTCCACACCCAATTTCTGTTCAGTGGCAGCAGCTCTATGAATTGGCCAGTACTGTAGTTGTCACTTCTATAAATTGGGGTGAGTTTGCTATATTAGAGTTTATCTGCCTGGACGTGCGGAAGGACTCTTAAGCCAATCTTTTTTCATAGGTCTAAGAGATCAATGCAAAACACAAACCCAGAAACCACTATAAGCTTCCAAACAGTTTTTCTGCTAACAAAATCATTCTCTTCCCTTGAGGAAAGACAACCAAATTTTCTGTTCAGGATGCAGATTGGCTGTAGTGGTTTTTACTTTCCTCCATGTGTGACTCAGTCACCACAAATTGAAGTGCCACAGGTCACATTTTGATCTTCATTTAGTTTTTCAGCTTTGCCAGTTCAAGTGCAGAGGATGGTAAATGTTTCCTGCTTGGCAGGGGGTTGGACTCGATGGCCCTTGTGGTCTCTTCCAACTCTATGATTCTATGATTCTATGATAAATGTATTCTTTATCAAGGGTAGAGCTACCCTACTTTTGCAAACACACACACACACATGTCAAATGGAACCCTCCCAACTTCTCCCCCCACAACCCCTCCATAAACCAGAGTGAGCTGAAGGGAGTAATCACAGAAATGTAGAGTTGGAATGGACCCGAAGGATCATCTAGTCCAATCCCCTGCAATGCAAGAATCACAGCTAAAAAAATCCCTGACAGATGACCATTCAAGCTCTGCTCAAAACCTCCAAGGAAAGAGAGTGCACCACCTTTCACGATAGTCTGTTCCACAGTTGAGCAGCTTTTACTGCCAGAAAGTTCCTCCTAATGCTTAGTTGGAATCTCCTTTCTTGTAATATGAATCCATTGGTTTGAGTTCTACCCTCTGGAGAAGCAGAAAACAAGCTTCCTCCATCTTCCACGTGACAGCCCTTCAGATATTTGAAGATGGCTATCATATCTCCTCTCAGTCTACTCTGCTCCAGGCTAAACATGTCCAACTCCCTCAACTGTCCCTTATATGGCTTAGCTTCCAGACCTTTTATTATCTCGGTCATCCTCCTCTGCACACATTCTGCACACATTTTCCTACTGAAATATATTTTGTTAGTTTTGGCTAAGTTCTCCCATCTGCAAGCTGCAGCCACTCAAATCAAGCACCCACCCATAAGGGGCTTGTTGTGAGGCAAAGTGAATGGCACCTCAGAAACCCTGAATGAATACATAAATTTACTGTATAAGATGGCCGTGACTAGAATAGATGGTTTGCTATTCTGCAAAACCAAATGAAGCAAGAACTCCCCAGCCCCCACCTCTGCTCTTCAACACTGTTGAGTTGTAGCGGGTAATTCAGATGAAATTCAGAGCAAACTTTGCCCTGCCTATATAGGAGTGACCCTTATACATTTTACTCAAGTTATTCATTAGTTTAGCAAGGTTACTTTAGTGAATAATTTACATGTCTAGTCATCATTCCTTAGAGAGTTGAGAAATATGGCCTAAGTTATATCCATGCCATACATTTAAAGCACTCTTACACCACTTCATGGAGAATCCTGAAAATTGTAGTTTGTTGAGGGTGCTGGGAATGGTAGCTCTGTGAGGTCATAGCCCTTAACATACCAGGGCTCCCGGAATTCTTTGCGAGGAGCTATGCCTGTTAAAGTGGTGCAAATGTATGGTGTGGCAGTGACCTTAGTCTTAGGTCTAAACAAGACATAACAAGAGACACTAGGGAGACCTGAGAAAAAATGTAGTGTGAGGGACAAGGGGCAGCTGCTGCTCTGTATGTTTTCAAACAACATATAGTATCAAAAAAAAATGCAGTATGATGTCACCACACTCTGAAACTCCCCATTCTCATCCCCTACCAGCCAATTATGTGAGACGGTGGCAAGGAGAAGGCCCGTGTGATAACATCACATGCCGCTGTTTTAATAGGCGTTATAAAGCAAAGAGGACAAAAACAGCAGCAACGCCATATCCCTTATAACAGTGATTTTAGTTCTTTAGTTCTTTAGTCACAATGTGTGATACTGAAAGTAGAGACCAAAGTCGCCACATGCAGTAGAAGCTGCTAAAAAAATTATTTAGCAAGCTTGCCTGAACATGTAAACAAAGTTGCAGATAACTGCATTTAAATTTTGATTATTTTATTTGTATATTGTTTACAGCTGCTTTATGCATGCTGCTTAGAGATTCTATGATTAAATAGTTTATATATTTGTCGATCTAAATAGATAAATAAATAAATAAATTGTATCGCTCTTAGATATTAGACTAGCAATCCAAACTGGGTTCATTGGAATGTGTCTGTGTAGGGTGCCGCATCCTGGGCCAATATTTTCAGAAAAATTTTATTGTTCTCTCTTCCCAAACAGGGCTAAGACAATGAGCAAAAATAAAGATTAAAATTAGAGTTTTAACCTCTATACCCAGCAAGCACAATATATTAGCCAATGAATGTCTGAAATGTGATTTGTTTCACTGGTGCCATACTCTCTTTCATCAAAGCTTCTTTTTCCCACTTACACACAACTCCCTGAAAATATAGTTCCTCACAACTTACACTTTCCTGAAAAGCTCTGAATATGGACACAGAGTAATACCTTAAAAATCAACTTTAAATGATATAGACTTTCCAGTCTTGGAATTACCTCAATTATTTCAAACTATACTTTGAAAAAAGCAACCCTGAGCCCAGATAGAAGCAGGATAAGAAATAAAAAAAGCAATAGTGCAGGTAGAAAAATAGTTTAGCTGGCCAGCTGTGGTTGGTAAAAGAAAGCAATTCTGTGAAGCTATTCTGTCATTTTGCACATTAAGATTTTCCTCAGGGGGAAAATTAAAAAGGTCTTCAAAACAAATGGAATCTGTTTATGCTGAAAATTCATTGCCACATCAGTGCAATCTCCTTCGCTTTGTTATTAAATATCTCCTTTACCTCCAAGAACTCCATGGAAACCAGAGCAGGGGGAAATAAACTGTCAGTTGTGCAATACCCTTCATGGCAGAGTAGCCTTTATGGGCGATAATTCTGGACCTGTATCATTAAATTTCTCCGTTATCCCCGGCTTTGAAACCACCTCCCTTCTTGAGGAAGTTATATAAATCAATATGGCAATCAATTTCATCTAGCAAGTTTATAACAAGCCTATTCACTGCAGTAAGGAATACAGAAAATGAAATTAAAAACATATGCACTGTATGCATTGAGGTGAAACTATGTTATTAATAATAATCTGCAGAAATGTGAGCGAGGGTATTTTGCTGGATGCAAAGCTTTATATTACAAGCTTCCTGCTGAGGTTGCCTTTTAAAAACGCTTCTCCTAGAGAGGTAATGGAGACATAACACTGAGTTATCTCTTAACCACGTTTAAGAGATTGAGAGAAGGCCACCTAGGACCCCGTTTGCCTTAACAACAGCTATGGAATCATTTTACCCTCAGCCTACATATTTCAGGTTCTTTATAGACAGGTAGCCGTGTTGGTCTGCCATAGTCAAAATAAAAAAATTCCTTCCAGTAGCACCTTAAAGACCAACTAAGTTAGTTCTTGGTATGAGCTTTCGTGTGCATGTGTATCTGAAGAAGTGTGCATGCACACGAAAGCTCATACCAAGAACTAACTTAGTTGGTCTTTAAGGTGCTACTGGAAGGAATTTTTTTATTCAGGTTCTTTAGTCGCCACGATAACACTCTCGCAAAAATTAAGAAGCTTACCTGTAAGTACATAATCGTAATGATTTACATTGTTCAGTTTCAGTCCTTCATATAGTTCATGAAGTTCATCTGAATTTAACACCTGCCCCTTCCAGTGATCATAACCTGAGCAAAGAAACAGACCAAATAAAGTTACAGGTTGGATGGGTTAAGTAAGACTACACCTGGTGGTGTATCTCTCTGGAACTGGTCTGTACCTTTTTCTCATTTAGATTGCGCTAACCCTTGCTATAATGTCTGTGTGGGGAATTATCTCAGGTCTGGAGAATTATGCAGCAGGTGGTGGCAGGTAGATTGACAGCTTGAGGAATGGATACCCATGAACACCCAGCTGGTACTACACATATTGAGGTCTGCAGAGCTACCTTTAGGCTGTGGCTACAAAGGCCATTTGCTCAAGACCTCTCCCCTGAGGGGATCCTTCATGGCCAGAGGATGTTCACACTAGGTATAGAATGTAATATAGACTGTGGGTGATTGGCAACCCAATCATTCCAGGTGATGAGGGGAGGAAGAGTGCTGCCTTTCTGATGGTGTCCACACTACTAGTCCACCTCTACTCACCCAAAGACCCATAGCAGGCTGCAGTGTTCAGAAAGCCCTGTGGGGTAGATGGAATCAGGTCATAGGTCATATCTGACCTACAAGACAAAGGTTCCCCATCTAATGACACATATTTACATCCAGGCCTTTGGGGAAAACTGACGTGTTTCAAGTCAGTTATATTTATATTGTCTATTGATGATTGGTTTATTGTTAATTTTGAATTCATGTTTGGTGTGTATTATAGTGTTTTGTTAAATTAAATGTTACTGTTTTAATTCCATATACTGTAAGCTGCCTTGGGATCTTAACTGATGAAGGGCAGTTTAAAAATGGAATATGCAAATAATAAATAAAGCAATGGCAGTTACAGCCTGAACACTGGAAACAGAGGGAATGATTGACTCCACAGCATCTCCAGCGCAATAATCTCATTAAAACTGAAATTGTTGTGGCAGGTTTTGTAGAGGAATGAGTGAGAGCACTAAAACAAGATTAATCTAGTAATTTCTGACCCAATAAATGCATTTTCGAAAGGAAATAAATCAACATTAACAGTCCTGTTATTATTTTGTGAAAGCAACTGGGGTTTTCCAAATATAGAATTAGAGGAAAACCAATCACATTCCACAAGTGAAAGAACAAAAGGGTGTTCCTCAAGCCACCTGAGGCATGAAATCTACCATCTGGCTATATTAATTCCCCACATTAGCTTTGGTTAGGGAGTTCACCCACCTGCTTTCTCTGACCCCTTTTATAAACATAATTGCATTTTGGCATCTGATGGTACAAAAGTTCAAAGATGAACAGAAGCGGTGCCAAGAACACTTTTGAATAAACTCTGAGAGGGAGGGAAATAGCCAAAGAGCATTCAAGGACACAGTGTCCCATTGTGACTGGCAGGAGGTACTGGGCAAGCAGTAAATGGGTCAGCATACTATAATATGTTATCCTTGGAAACGAAGGTTCAAATTTCCACTCTTGTTCCTCCAAAAAAAAGGGGGTGGGAGCATTTTCCTTAATTCTCCAACACAGTTCTGCAAATTTATTAGCCTTGCTCAAATCAGAACTGGTACTGCAACAACAGGCATCGAGGATAGCTTTGCACATTACTTTAAACCTCTCTACTCTATGGTCTTCTTGGTGCTTGGGTGTTGAGCTCCTGATCTGTTGTTAACCAATAAATACAACCATCCTGCCTCCTGCTGCCTCCTGGTATTAGGGTAGACCCGTTGCAAGGTTCCTCACACAGGATGCTACAGAGCCAAAACCCACAGGAGGCTACAGAGAATGTCTGAGTTAGCATCAGCATTCTGCAGCACGCCTCAGTGGGAAATGTTTGGCTGGAAGCATGTGCTTAAGCCGTATTCAGGAGTGAGAATTCCTGTTGTGAGAAATCCTGTTTGGATCCCAGTCCAACTGCATCCCCAAATGTGAAATTAAACAATGCATCTGAGTTTACAACACGCACCTGTTTTGCTTTTCAAGCATAGGAAGCAAACCAAATGAGTCCTTTATATGCATGCTAATAACAAGCCTGCCAAACTGTTAAGAGCAGGCCAGAAGCCTATCAGGGTCTATTTCCTGCCCCTTCCCCCAAAACATTTATATTCGTACACATGAGAGAGAGCGTGACAAACTGAAACTGTCTCCCCCTTTCCCCCCTTTCTTCTTCTTTTAAAAAAAGAGCATCTACGTAGGCTGTGTGACAAGCTCCTTTTATTCGAGCGTGAAGCACAATGTCGTTTGGAGGTGAGTCACTCACTCTAATCATACAGTAAATACTCCTCGCCAGGCAACTTAGCCAACAGAGCTCCCTCAGGGCTCCAGCTTAAAATGCTCTCTCTATATCAGGAGGATTAAAAGAAGGATATTCTTGAGCATCACAAATAGCATATCAACATCTTCCTTTTCGTTAATGTAAGGAACAGAGTGATTCAGAAAAAAACAAGTGTCCATCGGAAGATGTTTTAATATATGCTCCTTATCTCTCTCCTCCCTCCCTCGCCAATATCAGGAAGTCATTTTTTTTGAAGGAACCATGAAGTCTATGTATGGGCAGGTGCTTATAGTGACAAATGACAGTGTCAATTTGCCACTGGGTAGCCTCAGACAAATTACTACCAACCTTAGTACCTCTTAGCATTCTTGTGGGGATAAAAAAAAAGCTACCTCTACAGATGCTAGCCCAGGCTCCTTGGAGGAGAACCAAGGAGGAAACATAATATATACACAAATAAACACCCTAAGCATTTGATTGTCAAATCCTTCATCACTGGAGAGATAAGGGGCTGTTTCCAAAACTTTTAGAAGCAAAGTAGTTTCTCCTTAAAACATGTGTTTTTCTAATGGCCGCTGGAAAAGGAGGAAGAAAGATTTGACCCACTATGTGAAGCAGCGGCAGAACGTGCTTTAATGGCACCTGGGGCACACACGCTGGGAGGGCGGGGATCGGAGGGTGAAAGGAGCACACCGCACGCCAGCCCAGCCTTCGCTGCCAACACTGCCAGAGCAACACCAGACCCAAGCTCCTTTGCAAGGCTGGAATGATCAGACTCAGATGGAAATCTGATGCAAGAGTCTGTTCTTTATGCTCCTTTGATATCGCATAAAGCTGGATCCTCTCAATACCAACAAATAAAGAGAGGTAACACAATCCTAACCTTGCCTAGGGGACCATCAGAGCAGTAGAGCCACCACCACATCCGAAGCCTTGTTGGCTCTTGTTGGTCTGGGTGGAAGGTGAGAGGCGGTTTCCTTGTTGTTGTTGATGATGATGTTGTTTTGCAGCACCAATTCCAGGCTGGCACAACAGAGAAGAACCATCTGACAATGGACCCGCATAGGAATCAGTGGATTTCTGTTCGAGTCCAGCTCTATCCCTGAAATGCCCTGTTTGGGGGCCTGACGCTGACTACTGTTAAAACACCAGCTGTAACCACCCATCCATTCAGGTCTCCACAGCAGCAAGAGAGAGACCAGCACAGAGACCAAATCTAATCCCTCCTCAAGTCATCAACATTGGGCAGTTGGGAATGGTCCCTGAGTGTTCTGTATTCTTAACATTTATTTAGGATTATACATAAGAATACCAGAGGAACCTGCTTGACCGGGTCAGAGGCCCATCTAATCCAACAACATGCTCTCACAGTAGATTTCATATGTGCCTGCAGTAGGTTTGGGGAACCTTTGGTCCTCCAGATGTTGCAGAATTACATCCCAGCGAGAATGGCCAATAGCCAGGGATGATGGGAGTCGCAGTTTTCAACATCTGGCAGGTCAAAAGCTTCCCTATCTGGCCTCTAGGAAGTAGGCCCTGAGACCAGCAGCACTTTCTCCACCTACAATTTCCAACAATGGTATTCAGACATGCTGTCACCCTCTTTACAATCATCCAAGTTAGTGGCCATCACTACCTCTTGTGAGAGAGAATTCCATAACACTTTCTTTTGTCTGCCCTGAATCTTCCAACATTTCTACTTCTAGCATTATTAGATATGGAGAAAACCTTTTTGCTATCCACTTTCTCCACACCATGTCTAATCCTATACAACTCTCTCATGTCCCACCCCCGCCTTATTCATATTTTTTTCTAAACTAAAAAGTCCCAAATTCTGTAATCTTCAGTCCAACCCCTTAATCATTTTAGTTGCCTTTTAATGCACCATTTCCTGCTCCACAATAGGTGTTTTGAGGTGAGTTAACCAGCACTGTACACAGTATTCCAAGTGTAATCACACCATAGATTTGTATGATGGCATTATGATGTTGGCTTATTTTCATTTCCTGTCCTAATGATCCCTTGCATGGACCCCTAGCAGCTGCCACACTTGGTCAACATCTTCACTGAGCTATTCACTTTGTCCCAAAGTTATTATTACTGGTGAGTCACCACAAGTTCAGATTCCATGTGTGTATATGTTAAAATTAAGATCCCCCCCCCAACAACGTGTATCTCTTTACACTTGCTTACCACTGAATTGCATTTGCCATTTTATCACCCACTGACTCAGTTCAGAAAGATCCTTTTGGAGCTCTTTGTAATCACTTTTAACTACCCTGAACAATTTGGTACCATCAGCAAACTTGGCTACCTCTCTGCTCATCTCCAACTCTAAATGATCAAGTTAAAAAGCACAGGTCCCAATACTGATCCTTGGGAGACTCCACTTTCTGCATCCCTTCATTGGGAAAATCCATCCCCTTTTCCATAAACTAAAAGCATCTCAAGAGAATAGATATATGTATATACTTACCTGTATGATTTGAAAACTGGACAGAGTTCACAGTATCTATTTCAAAGCCCAAAACCTGCAAAAAACCAAATAATACTTATAAACAAAATTCCTCCTTATTCTAGGGCAGCAACATATTTCTGTGGCCCACTATGCATTTAAGTACAGTATGTTGATTACTAAAAGCTGGGTAATTAAGCAAACCCATAAACAATAAAACGCTTCTGCTGGAAGTCTCCCTTCTTCTGCCAACACACGCAGTTGAAAGATACTGATGAATAAACTAAAATAGAAGGTAAACAGGGCAAAGCTGTAAAGACAATATTACAGCAATTATAAGGACAGGAAGAGAAAAAGGTAGAAAATATGAATGTCCAGTTCTCAGCATCCCAAGGGCCTAAAAGGGGAAACTCTTGGAGGATGAGGGAAGGTTGTTTACAGAAACATTACTAATAAACAGCATTCCTTTGCAGTGACTATATTTGATATTGCGCAGAATTATGACGCAACATGCAAAAAAACCCTCCCCGAAAACAGCCAAGCCTGGGAGGGAGGAGCGGGTGAGATGGATATGTGTATGGTGTTGTAGCAAAGAGGTAAATGACTCTTTGCAGTAGCAATAGAGATAACAGTAAATACCGTATATATTTATCTGATATTTCAAGGCATGCTACATTTCCATCCATTGCTTAAGTCTTAGGCTGCAAATATGATGGAAACATCTGACATTTAATATATTTGCTCTCAAACCTCTCTTGGTAGGAATAAAATAGTCTTAAAAATAAAAGCTACTATATACAGCAGAGTGAGTCACAGGGAGACAATAGTAATAGTGCAGAAATCGTGTATGATCCATTTTCAAGCAATTTGCTGGCAGTTTAATTGAAGCTTTGCTAGTCACGCAGTACACTGGGGGACATTGTGTCTTCCCTGACATGACAGGGTAGCCCCTTCACGTAAATTTAAGCCACATAACTAGGCTATGCCATACGGCTCATATCAGATTCACTTACAAAATATTAGCAGATTGCAATATCTTTTTTTCTGTGGCCTAGGGAAGTGTACAGATTGGATGAATCTGCACCAACCACTGATAAAGCTGGCTTCTTGGTTCTTTGCAACCACAGCTGCATTAACTTTAAAATATAGGGACGGCAGTTTATTAAGAGCCCTCATGCCACTCCAATAATTTGTTCTCACACAGGCAGCTGTGTGAATCTGGCTGCCCAAGATATCCATGCACACATATCCTGACATCATCTATAGTAAGGTATACAGCCCCCTGGATACTTCCCAGCAAAGGAAAACTAATGTGAACTGCTATTACTGCAGGAAAACACAGAACCATAGAGCTGGAAGAGATTTGTTTGTGTACTGGCCACAACAGTCTTCAAAATGAGACTATTGCAATGCATTTGACGTCTGAAGACTACACTGGTATAGAACAAGGCAGCTAATTGGTACTAGCCACAGGGAACATCTCACCAGTGTTAAAATAGCTCCACTGGCATCCTATTTGTTTGCAACCAATATGAAAGTGCTGATTTGATAACCTCTAAGAGACCGTTATAGCTTGGGACCTGGATATCTGAAGGACCACCTATTCCCATACAAACTTTAAATCGATAGGTAGGTAGATAATATTTATTAATGTCCAACACTTAATAAAAAATTCTGGTAGGTTGAGACAAAATGGCACTTGGAGAAAGGCTGTTTTTGAGCTCTGTGGTTTATTGTATCTTATTTTATTTTAAAGTTTATTTGTTTTAATAAACAAATAAACACGAGGGGAGCTACAGCCCAAAAGTATCTGGAGTGCAGCATGCTGGCACCTGTGATCTAGGATAAAATCAATCACACTTAACATTAATTGTGACATATCTGGACTTTTCCTAGATCAGGGCCCAAGTTAGTACAGCTTTCCTAATTGATTGTTTTTAAAAATGCAGTAATAAAAGTTACTGGTGTTAATATTTTTTAAGCTCCTTGTGTGACCAACGTTAGTATAGCTCTTTTACTAGTGAAATCTCATTGTGAGCAATTAGAATAATGTAAGTCAGCTGAAAGCCTGAGTGGAATAAGCAAGCACTTATGAAACTGGATCCATATGGTCATTTCACACAGTTTAATTGAAGAAGAAAGAATTCAAGCTGGTAACCATTTGTCACGGTTCACTAAAGCAAGCAGTAGCTATAGTTATTGCCTGATAAATGCAGTGAAGGCCACCTCAAAATCACCACTGATTGCCTCATAGACCGTTGCGATGTGATGAATGCCCTTTAGCCAGGTACTGAATATTTCACTTGTCACTTACACATGCACTCAAAACTTTATGCACTTTTGAAGTCTATGTGCTCCATACGGTATAGGAAGATGTGTGTGTTTTATATAATTCCATGCAAGCTTTCTTTCTTCAAGGACCATTTGAAATTCAACCAATATGTGTCTGTCTGTCTGTCTCTCTATCTCTTCAACTTAAGAACAGCGGAGACAAAGAAAGTGAAAGTGCTGAGGAAATAATTGCAGAGCCAAAATAATAAAGAACTCTAAAAGATAAAACATTTCCATAGTAGCTCCTTAAAATTCTAACTTCATCTTAAAGACAAGCTGGCCACCACCAAAGGGGGGGGGGGTAAACACCACTCTACTTTGCAGTGAATTATTGCTTTGATTAAATAGTCATTAGAAACAAGAGGAATGCATTACTGCGATTTCTAATAGATACAGATAGCCAAACAAGTAAGCCACAGCGTTTACTGGTTGTACAACAGCAGGTTTAAATTGCCTCGTATATCAGTGTCTGAATGCAATCCAAAAGGTTTGTAACTATAGAGAAAGCCTATACACAAGCCCAAGTCTATACAAGCCAGGATCCATCTCCACTACCCATCTCATGAGTACAGGGGTAATGCATCTCATTTCGCCGCCTGAGGCAAAACCGGAAGTGCCACCCTGCTGCCGCCGCCACTACCACCATACCTGCTGCTGCTGCCACTGCCGACACTCCCTGCTTTGCTGCCATGTGCCCTGCTGCACTGGCCACTGGCAGAGAAGAGTTGCCGCCATCAGTGCCCTGCAATCCTTGGATGAAGGGTGGTATAGAAATTTAATAAATAAATAAAACATTTTGGCCTAGTCCCCCTTCGTATTCCCAATTCCAATAACTGAACATATGAACTCAGTGATCCAGCTTATACAGAGTCAAAACATTAGTCCATCTAGCTCAGTATTGTTTACAATGACTGTGAGTAGCATTCCAAGGTTTCAAACGGGAGTTTCTCCCAGCCATGTCAGGGACAGAATCTGGGATCTTTTGCTTGTAAAACATGTAACATTATACTAAGCAAAAGCTTTTCCGTAGTACAACTTGTATGGAGGGGAGAAGAGAATGGCTGATTGGAAGACTGGGAAGGTAATCAGATCTGCTTTTGATGGGGAGCGGAGCCCTGAGCAAAAGGAATTATTTTCTTCATTTCAAAATTATTGTTACAAGCCACCTATTCTGACATTCACCCCGTGTAATAACTGGATAATACTATCATACTACCAAGCATGGGTTTATTGTGATCTGTTTCTGATAGCTGGAGGTTTTAGTTTTCCCAACAGGACTCACGTGACTAGATCACATATCTTTTGACAGAATTGTTCAGAAAATTACATACCCATTTTTAAACGTTCATCCATCTCAGCAATGAGTAAACATGTGCTAATCTGAGTACCTAGTCTGATGACTGCAGACCACACAGGGCCAAGATGAGCAATGTCTGCAACGCATTCAAATACTGCAAGCAACAATGCACACTACAAGCCAGCTACCACCAGCCTTTAATAGCATCATTAGATGCAACTAGTCACTTCTATGCCCGAAACAAGCTCCCAATTTTCCATCTCTTCACCAAACAAAGTTAAAGAGGAATATCTTAAACTTTGGAAAGATGGAACAAAATAAAAAACTTCCTTCCAGTAGCATTTTAGAGACCAACTAAGAATCAGCTGAAAAGTTATGGCACAAAAAAACCAAAAACAAAATAGAGCCACATCAAAAACTGTTTGCCAAATCAAAGTAATACCACAGTTTGTTTTTGTTTTAATCCACAGCATGCTTTAATCTCAGTTCCTCCGTCCCCTGATGGAAGTGGCAAGCTGCAAGGCAGAGTGGCACTTAATTAAAATAAAAAAATTCCTTCCAGTAGCACCTTAAAGACCAACTAAGTTAGTTCTTGGTATGAGCTTTCGTGTGCATGTGTATCTGAAGAAGTGTGCATGCACACGAAAGCTCATACCAAGAACTAACTTAGTTGGTCTTTAAGGTGCTACTGGAAGGAATTTTTTTATTTTGACTATGAGGACCAACACGGCTACCTATCTGTAACTGGCACTTAATTGCATGTCAACTGCATTGCAGGATCGTGACACAGCATAGCTCCTCTACTGGAACATTCCAAAGTTCTCAAAGTGTTCCAATACACGTCACCAAATTAGGAACAGTATTTAAGAGAGTGCATCTGAACAAATACGCCTGTCTTCAGTTTATCAGGATAGCAGTTTAGTTGTTAATTTCCAGACAGAAACTACAAAATACAATTAGACGGCTTTGTGCAAGGCAGTTTTACATAAATCATTGGCGTTCCAAGTGTTGTCCTGCAGGCAAGGTTTTTCTTTAGAAGCTTAAAATTTTATAGTAAATCACTCAAACCATTTGAAAGTTATTGTGCTTTAAAAGCAACAATGGTTTCAGATACAGGAGATTTCTTTCTTTCTTATTAAGTTGCGCATCTCAATATGTGAACTTTTTTCTTCTTCAGATTAAGCAGCTGTCAAGTAGGATTAACAATGCATTCTGAGATTACTGAGTCTCATATCTTCAGCCAGAACTTTTTCTTCTGTATACTCTCCCCCGCCCCCAGCTTTGGTTGCCACCTCCCCTCCCCCACGCCACAGCAGCCTTTCTTTCAGCTGCAGCAGAATGGCAGAATTTGCTGAAACTGTGTGTGTAGAATTTTGTTACTATTGGCCAGGCATAGGCAAACTCGGCCCTCCAGGTGTTTTGAGACTACAATTCCCATCATCCCTGATCACTGGTCCTATTAGTTAGGGATGATGGGAGTTGTAGTCCCAAAACATCTGGAGGGCCAAGTTTGCCTATGCCTGACCTAGAACATACCTAGCTAGATCAAACTTGCATGGTGCTTTCTAAAGGATAAAACATATTGCTTTGAATTCAAATCCAAAACAAAAAGAAAACACCATTAATTCATTCTCTATGCTGACTTTATTTTAACCAAAAGAAGTCACTGAAATAATAGTTATTGTCAGGGGTTCAGGGGCAGAGGCACATGGGAGGCAGGAGAGGGAGGACCATTGAGCAGAGTCCGAGGACAGCGAGGAGGAGGAGGACTGTGGCCCAAGGGACTCCATGAGCTTTCCCAGTGAATCAGGGGATTCCCAGGAAGGGGCGCCTGTAGCCAGGGGGAGAGGAGCCCCGGGGGGACTCATCAGGGGGAAACAGCCAACAGGGAATCCCGAAGCAGCAGCTGGAGATCAAAGCCGGCTTCCCCTCCAGAGCGTAGCGAGGGGGGGGGAGTTCCAGTGTGTCAGGAGAAGCAGTTCCGTTGGCTGGAAAGGAGGAGAGGTCAGAACAAGCCACTCTTCCGGAAGGGGAGGGGAGCAGTGAGAGGAGTGACGTTACCGTCAGGAGAAGGGTTGGAAACTGGGCGCGTGCGCCAAGTTCAAATGTGCAAGCGCGCGGGGAAACGGAGAGCCCGGGGGAGGAGCCAGGTCCCAAAGCCCGCAGGAGGGAGGGAGAGCCATCGGGAGATTCAGCGTCAGAGGAATCTAGGAGGGGCGGAACTCCAGCGGGCAGAAAGACCCTGCGGAAAAGGAAAGACAGGAGGAGGTGGAGCAAATCCAGCATCTTAAGCTGGTGTAGGGGGGGGACCGACTCAGAAGGGACTTCTACGGTCTAAGGCTAACAGATAAGGGGCTGCGCGCCTCGGTTGTGGAACCAATAATGAACTGAAATAAACATCCTTGTATATAAGAAGAACTTGGCGTTGGTCTTTTGTGAGCTGAGACCTGAGGCAGCCCTGACAGTTATTTTTGTCATTGTTGTAACTAGTCTAATCACTCCTGCATTCAAATTAAACACTCGCATGCCATTTTTTTTTTCTTCCTTTAAATCTACAACAATCTTAATTACAAGCTGATTGTGGTACAAGTCAAGTAGTGTTACGTCCAACAGAAATTGAGGGAAAGTAAAAAAAGAACATATTGTGATTTTCACAGCTGTTTTACGAAGATCCTCTACTCTAAACAAGAAAAAAACTATAAACTGAACACAAGAAGAAAGACACCTGGATCAAATTCAAGGAGGTTGTGCAAGATCAATGGAGGGCAGAATTTGGCTAGCAAATACTTGTGCTATGACATCAAAGAGAAACTCATTCAGAGAAGATGCACAAGCTGTATTTAAATGCTGCAGTGTAAATGTAAAACACTTTGTGTATCTGCTTATCTACTATTAAGATAGATTGAGGTGGCCACTTTAGACCACTGAATTTAGGTATCAAGGGCTCTATGAACATTGGGCTGGCCCTGCAGTAGATCAAAACATATGCCAAGTTCTAGGAAAAGTTGGGATTGAGTTTGTGAGGGGTCTCTAATTAGCATATATATATATTTGTGGGGGGCATGACTCATTCTGGGAAATTCTAGCCTAAGGGAGGGAGAGAATTACTATTAAAAATATTGCTTAAAAGAAATACATTTACAATACTCAAAAGCTATGTTAGAAAACTACCTTTATTTATCTTAGATCATTCAAAATATCACAAAATAGTGTGCAAGCTTTCAGAATCTCTACTATTCTCCTCTTTTGAATTCTCAAAAAAAAAAAAAAAAAGCAAGCTTGCTGCTACCTCAATATTATGAATTTTTCCTATAGGTCAACATGACTGCTGTTACGTTTTGTAAAACTGAGTTCCCCTCAGATAAAGCTGCTTTAAAAATGCAGCGTAATCTCAGAGTAGAACATAATGGCCAGCATAGGTCAACCAATCATAAATTGGTCCTACTCAATTTGTATCTCTTGTTCTCTTATTATTTAGCACAGCACATCAAGCTTATATAATGGGACGACATAGTTTAGCTGTATTTGAAAGAAATGAATACAATGAGGTTCCAAAATCTCATTAAGATTTTGGAGATATATTCCTGGGGCAATAATGCAATACAGTGGGTAGGCAATTGACTTAAAGATAAGGAACAAAGCAACAATAATGCATCGCCCTGGCAAGAGGCATTGAGTTAGCTATTTCAGGGTGTAAAGAGTGGAAACAATGCTGATTCATGTATTCTATTATGACCCTGAAGAGGTCATGATTGTCCAAAGTAGGAGTTCACATTTAACTCTCAACAGTTTTACTTTATGCAATTTTGAGAATTTATAAAACCAGTAGCAAATGATGACTATTGTGTATAAATCTATGGCTTGTCATGAAAACAGAAAATAAACTCTTGTAGTTAATGTGGACCAATAAAGTCAATGACCAGTATCCAACAAACTGTACAGTTAGTTCCATGAGCCCAAGGAAGGGCTCGGACTTGTTCTTCTTTAACAGTGTGTTCCCCCACTCCCGGAAGATACATGGCAAATAGCTTTTAAAATGAAGAGACCTTTACAAACTGTGCTTAGCCTGTGTGTCTGCTGTTCAAAGAACAAAGGGCCCAAGTTCTCAGTCTTATGCTCCCAAGCATGGGAACTCAAGACGTCAATCATTTAGCTGCACTGTCAACTGCAATATTCTAGCAAACGTTAACGAAACTCTTGGGGAAAGTATGCATAATTCCTGCACCCCCTTTTCAAAGTATGTCTAAGAGACCTGCCTTTGTACCTTCAGGACCAAATATTTGAACCTAGACCAAACTGTGCAGCTTCAAAATTCATGCAATGAGAAAGGGATCAGGAAGCCCTCTGGTGAGAGCCAACTGACTCATCTTGCTGCTAAGCCACAGAGGTGTGAAGGAGGACTGGTGGCACTCTGCTTCAGGGCATGGAAACAGAGCTTGGTGCAGCACTTTTGATCCCTCCCTTCTCAGTGACTCTTGCGGGGGGGGGGGGAGGTTGAGAATCCAAATTCTGTTGATTTTTTGTGTGGAAAAAATACATATACATGTTATAAGAATTGTAAGGTCTCAAAGATAGAATATTCATAAATGCACACATATCTAAATATATAAACCATGTGTCTGAAATAGTATGGGAGAGCAATCCTGAAGCCATTTTGACTCTCCCAAGGACCTCAAATATTCCTCTGCAGTAAGAGAGGCAAATGGGGAAAGCCTTCCCATTGTCTTTTTGCTTGCAAATCCTGTCTTTAAGGGCGCATTTGTGTATGAATAGGGTGAGCCTGTGACCTGGAATCAGGAACTAAAGTATTAACCATCACAAAAGAATGGCCAGACTGCCCAGGTAATGCAATCAGTGACCATTATCAGATATCCTGGCAGACAGGATTTCTCTGTAGACTGCCTCCTTCTGTGATGTATGTATGATGTTTTGTGGGGGCTACAGGGTGGGCAATTTCAGGAGTCTTTATAAGGGCTCAGGGTTCTCCTTCCCTCCCTCCTCCATGTGGTGAGTGGAGATCCTGTTGCAACAGTTTGTTTTCCTTTTCCTTTAATAAAGATCAGGCTTACTAGCCACTTTGCTTCTCAATATACCGTACTTTTCCGTGTGTAAGACTAGGTTTTTTAAAACCAAAAAATAGGTTTAAAATTGGGGCTCATCTTATACACGGGTAGTGATGAGGGGTGTTTTCCTAATTTGGAGTCCCCCAAAATAAGGGGCGTCTTTTACATGGAAAAATATGGTACTCTGGTAGGCCTCTGCTAAAGATGATCTCATTCACATAGTCAGAAAACATCCTGAAATGTGTATCTGGAAGTTGGGCACATGGAAAAAGGCCACAACCCTTGAAAGACAATATTCTGTACTGCAGACCACAGCATGGTTGCGCTGTGCTGACAGGTGCAAAACCTGAGGCTAAAGTTTAAGGAGCAAAGCTAGCATGCACTTCTGAATTCTGAGGGTATGTGCCTAGCCCTTCATTTGGATCAAGGATGCTGTTATGAAAACAGCAGATGTTCTTCCAACTGAAATTAGAAATGTGTTACTACAGGCTTCTAACTGAGAGAAAACAAATGTGTCACACTCCAAGTAAAGTTTTCACTTGGATTTTTAAGAATTTGATTACTACTTTGTGGAGTGCAACTCACTATTTATTTGCACTTAAGTGAGAAAGCAACCAGCTGAAATTAACTCTGGTGCCCTAACAACAAAGGGCAGCTTTGAACCCCTGATGTAGAGATAGAGAACTTTGTTTGTTATGTCAGTTTGGCTTTGCTGTTTCTTCTAGTGCTCTGTACGGACACCCTATCTGCCCCGTGGCCCTCATTTGTGGCCCCTGAATCGCTCCACTTTGGCCTGTGCTGCCATAGCAGCCACCTAACTCATATTCATCCCTGAGGCAATTTGGCAGTGCACCCCCCAACCTTCTCTTGTGAAGAGGCAGCCACCTGGTAGGTCCCCTCCTTTTTGTGGTTTCCCCTTTTTCTTGCTCATGTTTGCTCATGTCTACTTGCCGCTGGACATTCCTGCTGGACAAAAGTCCCAGGTGGCTCTAGGCCACTCAACCTAACCTGTAGCAATCAAGGGCTATTACAACCCAACTCAAACGAGACCTCTGAATAGGTCCAATTAGGTCTCAACCAAATCCAGTGCACACAGATCTGTTGTTGTTGTTGTTGTTTAGTCATGTCTGACTCTTCGTGACTCCATGGACCAGAGCACGCCAGGCACTCCTGTCTTCCACTGCCTCCCGCAGTTTGGTCAAACTCATGCTGGTAGCTTCGAGAACACTGTCCAACCATCTTGTCCTCTGTCGTCCCTTTCTCCTTGTGCCCTCCATCTTTCCCAACATCAGTGTCTTTTCCAGGGAGTCTTCTCTTCTCATGAGGTGGCCAAAGTATTGGAGCCTCAGCTTCACGATCTGTCCTTCCAGTGAGCACTCAGGGCTGATTTCCTTGGGAAATGAGACTCTCAAGAGTCTCCTCCAGCACCATAATCCCAAAGCATCAATTATTTGGCGATCAGCCTTCTTTATGGTCCACCTGCACAGATCTAGTTTCTACAAAGGGCCCCTCCAAACTGGAGTGTGTTTTGTGGGTGTATTCTGCAACCTGTCAGTGACTCAATAATAATCCATTAGTAGTGGATTTATACTAAAATATCCACACATCATTCCAGTTTATTAGTTGTTCTATGATGCTTCTGCATTATTGCTATCTGGAGGGGCACCACTGATCTAATAGTGCAACAACCCTCTATAACATTGTGGCATGAAGTTAGAGGATTTCAGCATGAAATCCCTTCTAACTTTACCACTCTATGACATGCACCAACTGGAAACAAAGCAGTATGTCTGTTTCAAAGGTTTTACAGGCACAAACGTTATTTAAAGTAGGTCATGAACAACCAGCCCAATACCATCATGAGCACAAATCATCCTGAATGCAAGTAAAGAGGATGGCTGGAAGAGTCCCAAGTGCTTTTCATTTTCTAACCTTTATTTATCCTTTTATCAACTCTGTGAAACAGAATTGGCTGAGGCAACAGTTCAGCCAAAGAGTTTCATGGCTGAATGGTGATTTCAACAAAGATTGCACACCCATTTAATCCCAACTATGCACACTGTCCACTGCATAATAAATGAAATCTGTAGTTCCCAGGAGAGTCATAGAGCTGGAGGTGGTCTTGCAGGCAATTTAGTCCAACACCATTCTACTCAATGCGGAAATAGAGTTAGAGCATCTCTGATGCCTCTGCTCCCAGGAAGTGAGAGCCCTAAAAGTCCAACTGTTATTACCATTAAGAAACTTCTCCTAATGTCCAGCCCAAATCCACCACCATTAAGTTCATTAGATCTACTCTTGCCTCCAGAGCAGCAGAGAACAAGCCTTTGCTCTCTTCTACGAGACAGCCCTTCAGCACTTTGAGAATGCTAACATAACTGTATCTCTGTCTTTTCTCCAGGATAAAATATACCCAGTTCCCAGTGCCCAGTGTGGTGTAGTGGTTAAGAGCGGTAGACTCGTAATCTGGTGAACCGGGTTCGCATCTCCGCTCCTCCACATGCAGCTGCTGGGTGACCTTGGGCTAGTCACACTTCTCTGAAGTCTCTCAGCCCCACTCACCTCACAGAGTGTGTGTTGTGGGGGAGGAAGGGAAAGGAGAATGTTAGCTGCTTTGAGACTCCTTCAGGTAGTGATAAAGCGAGATATCAAATCCAAACTCCTCCTCCTCCTCTTCTTTAAGCTATCTTCATAAGAATTGTTTTGCATACCCTTGACCATCTTCATTGTCTTTCTTTGAATCTGTTCTAATTTGTCTGTAGCTTTCTTAAGTGCTGCACCCAGCACTGGGCATAATATTCCAAAAGATCCAGCCAATGTGGAATAAAGTGGAACTACTGCATCTCATGACTTGGAAAATTTGGTTCTGTTAATACAGCCTAAATAAACTCTCACTACCCTTCTTTGCAGCCACACAACACTTGCTGATTCATGGTTCAGCTTGTGAAGTCCTGAGGTCCAAAGATTCCCATATACAACTGCCAGTGCTAATTTTTTTTTAGAAAAAGAGATGCCATAACACACCATGAAGACCTCCCTCGTTCTCTTAGAATGGCAATGGTGCCCACCTGAGAGTTCCAGCGAGTGCCGGCTGGAAAACAACCCCTGACAACTGCCGAGCCAGGTAACCTCATGTAAAAAGCAAGTACAACTATATTTTAGCTTAAAATAAAAGTTGGTCTTGCTACAATGGACACATTTGTTTGTTTGCCACAGTGCAATAAAGAAGATAAACATGCTGGTAATTTGATAAATAACCTCATAGTTTGCACACACCAGTGGTTTTATATGTTTTGCTTGCAAACATGGGCAAAGAGTCTTGTGGCATCAGCAGTGGCAGCCGTCCCTCATCACCACTGCTGGTTTCACTCATATTTTTTTTAACCTCTTTACTACTGTTCATTTTGATTTTTAAAACAGCTTTCATGCCTTCTATAAATAGGAGTGAAACGTCAGCATGACTCAGAATGCTGAAACATCTTTCATTTGTGATTCAGGGCAATTTAGCCTACAGAGGTTCCACTGCTCAGAAAGACCACTAACCTCTGCCATTAGAAACAGCTGCCACTAGAGAGGACAGATTAGCTTCACAGCTTCTACATTGCATCAGAGCATATACTGGCATGCTCTGACGTCTGCTCCAGCACTGACTTGCATGATGATTATCCTCTGGTGGAAAGGGGGAAAAAATCTTCTCTCTCTCCTAATATGGAGACACTTACCCAGAGCAGATTTTAAAGCCATGTGGTCTCTGATCAATAAAGAGAATGGTCCTCAAAACTCTGTTAAGTGGCAAATGAGACGTGTTCATAATGAAATATGCAGACTATTTAGGTATCACTGGTTCTGCCTCCATTCCATTCATAATTGGTCCAGATGGCAGGGGCTGGCAAGATGCCTGAGCATCACAGATATTCAAGGCAGAAAGCAAAATATTATAGAACTTCCTCTATCAGAAAACATATTTATCTTTCTCTCTACCAGCAAAGGCTTTATCAACATGCAAACTTGCTAGGTAGTCAAAATAACCTATGTCTTTTCATATCCCTAGCTGCAAGATATGGATAACAATGCTTTATTGTACATATCTGTTGTAAGGATTAACTAGACACTGCATGTGAAACACTCTGTAATGTGCCCTGTAAAAATGCCCATCCATTAATTCTAGTAACTCTTTCCCCAAGGTACATTCAGAGTCACTTTATAAGTTTTTAACAAACTTAAAGTAAAACAAAAATGAGTTGGCATGATGCTACTATACAATACATCATCTTATGCCCAGTTAAAAGCTGTCTTATACAAGATCAGACCTTAGTTCATCTATCCCAGTACTGTCCATTCTGACTCTCCTTTTTAAAACTGGGTTATGTCAGAGATTTGACCTAGGGCCTTCTGCATGCAATGTGTATGCTCTTTCGCTGGGTTATGGCCTCTCCCCTAAGAAGGGAATCAAAGGGGAATAAAGGGGTCTGCACTACATCCTGATGTGAAATTCTGTTCCATATACATGTGTTGATCCAGTATAGTGGGGAACTGCAAAAATATTACAGAGCTACGCTGAGGTTGGGTGGTGCTGTGGTCTAAACCACAGAGCCTAGGGCTTGCCGATCAGAAGGTTGGCGGTTTAAATCCCCGTTATGGGGTAAGCCCCCCATTGCTCAGTCCCTGCTCCTGCCAACCTAGCAGTTCGAAAGCATGTCAGTGCAAGTAGATAAATAGGTACCACTCCGGCGGAAAGGTAAACGGCGTTTCCGTGGGCTGCTATGGTTCACCAGAAGCGGCTTAGTCATGCTGACCACAGGACCCAGAGGCTGTCTGCGGCCAAACGCTGGCTCCCTCAGCCTATAGAACGAGATGAGCGTGCAACCCCAGAGTCGTCCGCGACTGGACTTAACGGTCAGGGGTCCCTTTACCTTTTATGCTGAGGTAAAATCTTCTGGGACTGGTTGAGAGTTGTCATAGGATGCATGCCATGGTATAACTAGAGGTTCTGGTACCAAATGACTTAGCACCAGGCTGCCTTAACAATCACCTGAACCTATCCAGCCACATGAATATATACAGCCATTAAGATGTTCCTTGGAGGCCTTTCTTTGACCACGCTCACTTTCAGAACACAGATGGGAGGGAGACCCTAGAGATGATCTTTTCAGTTCTGGTGACCCAAACCATGGCACTCTCTTCCAAGGGGAGTGGTTCACCTTGCCCCAGTATGATGTCTTTTTGGTGCTAGACAAATTTCGTCACACCTTTTAGTTGATGTGTTTATTCATAAAGTGTTTTAATTTCACTCATATTTCTGCTCCATTTTTATGTATTACTGTTACTTTTCAGTGGCTCTGAAAAGCTTTGGCCTTTTTCATATCAACAAACTTCACCCTTTATGTATTTATTAAAACATTTCTGCTCCAGTTTTCAGCTGAAAGACCCTCAAGGAGGCTAGCTACACTAACAAAAAATCAGAAAGTAAAAGCAGCCGTCACCCCCACCCCCCAAAAACCTCCTCCAACCCCACAAAACAGAACTCAGACAACAACTTGCTGCAAGCAAAATATATAGATATATAGAGCAAAACAATCCAGAATTAGTTTAACTCAGCCCAAATGCCTATTGAAAAAGCCAAGTCTTCACTGCTTGTGAAGTTGTAAAGGAGCTATGCAGACTCCTCTGCAAAAGGCACTCTATGGGTTGCTGCTACAACTGAAAAAGCCCTGCCTTGTGCTCCCTCCTGCCAAGGGACACACTGCAGGGCTTCTGCTGTTAATCGGACTGCATGTTCATGTTCATGCGGGTTTCTTCCAAATACTTTGGTACATTCCATCTATTCACAGTGTCTCAGCTTGTTTTTAAGTATCCTTGTTTTAAGAAAACCTGCTCCTTTTCCCTTATGGGGTATCCAAGAGCACGTATAGAGACCTTGAGTGGGTTCCCTATTGGTAGGAGAAATAACAGAGGCCAACCAGAGCAAACTGAAAAGCAAAGTGGCTAGTAAGCCTGATCTTTATTAAAGGAACTGTTGCAACAGGGTCCCCACTCACCACACGCAGGAGGGAGGAGAAACATGAACAATGGTGCACAAGGCCTTATATAGACTTTTGAAATTGCCCACCCTGTAGCCCAATACCATCCCCCTAAAACATCATACATACATCACAGAAGGAGGTGGTCTACAGCAGAACTCCTGTCTGCCCGGAGACCTGATAATGCTCACTGATTGCATTACTTGGGCAGTCTGGCCATTCTTTTGTGATGGTTAATACTTTAGTTCCTCAATCCAGGTCACAGGCTTACCCTATTCATACACAAATGCACCTTAAAAACAGGATTTGCACGCAAAAAGACAATGGGAAGACTTTCCTCATTTGCCTCCCTTACTGCAGAGGAATATTTGAGGTCATTGGGAGAGTCAAAATGGCTTCAGGATTGCCTTCCCATACTATTTCAGACCCATCGTTCATATATTTAGATATGTGTGCATTTATGAATATTTATTCTATCTTTGAGACCTTAAAATTCTTATAACATCCTCTAAATAACTGCTTAAGCATGGCTGTCGTTCTGTGTAGTGACAATGCAAGAAATTCATCACATAGAAAGTAGACTTTGCTCTCTTAGCTCCCTGGCCTCTTAAGATGTACAATGAGATGCTTCTCAATGTGTGGATCAACCCTAAATAGCTCTTAGCTTTGGCAATGAAACACAAGCAATAGAATTGCTAGGTTCCATACACATAAGTCTGGGGGGCGGGGCGGATTTCTGGGTCATTCCGACAGGATTCAATAGCAGTTCCTTCCTTGTAAGTGTGCAGCATATTTGAAATTTGCCTCAGTTGGCCTGTATTTCTACACCTCCCCCAGACTAATTTCCTTACAGTAAATGCAGGAAGAGATGTTATCATTGGTCTTTCAAATGCTCAAGCACTAGAGAAAAGCAAAAGGGGGTGTTGGATATATTTCGACCAGTAGGTTGGTGCTGCTTTGGACTGCTAATCAGAGCTGACAATGCTGAGTACCAGGCAAAAAGTGAAGCTTGTGCATAAACCAGAAGTCACAAACCACAACTTGCTGTTTCTGGAAAAAATGTGAGTCCCTCTCTCCAACCCTGCACTTCCAGCACAAGTGCAAGCACATTATGCTCTATGCTTGCAAGGGCCAGAGCAATTATTTACTAATGACCAGTAACAAAGGAACATAGAAAGCTGCCTTATAGTAGGTCAGATGATTTGTCCACCTAGCCCATGGGTAGGCAAACTAAGGCCCAGGGGCCAGATGTGGCCCAATTGTCTTCTAACTGTGGCCCGTAGACGGTCCGGGAATCAGTGTGTTTTTACATGAGTAGAATGCGTGCTTTTATTTAAAAGGCATCTCTGGGTTATTTGTGGGGCATAGGAATTCGTTCATTCCCCCCCCAAAAAAAAATATAGTTCGCCCCCCCCAAGGTCTGAGCGACAGTGGACCGGCCCCCTGCTGAAAATGTTTGCTGACCTAGTCCACTGTTGTCTCTACTCTGACAATGACTCTTCCTTACATCAGTGATCTTCAACCTTTCCAGACCCGTGACTCACTTTTAACCAAAACATGCATTTGGGGACCCTCTTCTTAATTCTTTTACCATATATATATATATATATATGGAAATTGCTAGTACTGCTGCTACAACCCACCTTGGATTAGGCTATGATTCAATATTGTGTCCCAACCTACCGATGGAAGACTCCATATTTTATATAATCCCCTTTCAAGTGGAAATCCCAGGGACTCAATCTGGGACCTTCTGCATATGGTGCCTGTTTTATACCATCAAGCTATGGTTCCCTCCCCAGCATAATATTTCCCTTCCACACCTGAGCCATTTTAAAACTTTGATAAAAGTGAAAAGGCAGATGCACATTTAGATCTCTTTTTTTGTTTGGCTAATACAGACACAACTTGGGAGGACAGACACCAGCACACTGAATTGCATTTCACAGCATTTCTAGGGTACTTAAAATTTTAAAATAATCCCTTCATAGGCTTACAGTAGCTAATAAAATGCTTAATCTTCACCATGGCAACTTTCTGCTGGTGATGTTTCATCATGTTCCTAGCCTAGGATGAATTCCAGAAGAACAGTTATATGGGTTTGCAGCCACAAAATGAGAGAAGGTGCTTAAAGCACCACAAAGACAATATAGTGCTTTTGTGCTATCATAGTCAGAAGCTTAATTCAACAGGTGGACTGAGACAATGGCAAGTATATATGCTGAAGGCAAGATAAAAGATAATGATTTGGGATAACTCTTAGGGTATATATTTTTTCACACTGAAATTTGCAGTGGTAGCTTGTTTCTTTTTGTACGTCTGCTACAGTTGAGGCAGTAGCTGTAAACAAATGACGGCAAGTGATTGTACTTATAAATGGCATCAACTGGCTATATCAAATTTTACAGAGAAGCATTTTATATCAAGCAACGCTCAAGGTCCTTTGGTGAAAAATCTAAAAGTTCTTTGGGTTTTTTAAGGCTACAATCCTATCCATATTTATCTGGGAGAATACCCCATTGAACACACTATGGCTTACTTCTGAATAAACATGTACAGACTTGCACTGCAAATGTATTTAAATGGCTATTTCATATATTGGGAAATGGAGATACTACAAAAAAGAAGTTTATCCTTTGTTAGCACAAGTAGTCTGGGACAATGGCAGCTATATAATCCAAAAATCCAGCCCTAGTATCTGCTTTAGCTTTGAGCTCTCTGTGTGTGATGAACCTACTGACCTGTGCTCAGCTGGACAAATTCTTTTGGGAACAGGTTACTCATCTTACAGTACTGCATGGTGAGGTTACTCATTATTTACTTCTGTTGCTGCCTGTGCAATATGCTTGATGCAGTGCAAAAATCAATTAGCTGTGTGCAACATTTCTTATGAAGTGACCATTCTTTTCTGATTCTTTGGGAATCACATGACAGCCAGAAATACTGCATTTTATCACAGCTATTTTAGGAAATGTAATTATGCAGCATTTGAAAAATGGTTTGAAGCTACATTCCAAAACATGCTGGACAGCACTGTAAGTCCCAAAAAATCCCGAGCTCTACCTGGAAACAAGGTGTCCCTCAATAAAGTCTAACTGTCATTAAAACATCGCCTAAACAACCACTGTTAACAGTACAGTTGTTGTTGTTTCTACATACTTTGCATTCCTGTTGGTGCTATGTAGTAATACTGGCCAGCACCTTATGAATATACCATGAAAATCAGCAACACCAAAAAAGGGCCTGTTAACATAGACAAGCTAACAACAACTGGAGGAAAAGAGCCAGATTCGGAATTTTAACATACTTGATTATGTGTTTTTAAAGCACTGGCTCTTTAGAGGATCACTCATGGCGTTCAGGGGAGCTGCAGGACCGACCCTGGAAAGCCTTTTAAGATACCCAAATGAAAACATTTTTTTTTTTAATGGGAAGGACGTGTCATGGCCAAGCAACCTCGCCACCGCTGACACTTCCCATCGTTCCCCAGAGCTTACAATCTGACACGGGGTGCGCCTCCGTTTTGTTTTTCTCTCGGCATATTTCTCTGACCCTCGCCCTACTTGGCAGGCGCTGCTGCGGTTAGGAACTTGCCTGAAGGCAGCCGCTCCTTAAATATATATATATATGCACTGTACAGTATCTCCCTTCCTCCCCCAAAACACCCCATCCCCGAAGAAGGGGCGCTTTCTCCGCCCTCTCCCTCCTTCTCTGCACAGGCTGAGGCTTGTGTCAGGAGGGGCTTCCTTGGCAGAGCCTCGCCTAGAGAGACCGAGGTGGAGCGGGAAAGAATCCCTACACGCCTAAGCCCCACAGCTCCCTCTGGACTGGGAACGGCAAGTCTCTGCCTCCAGCCAGGCCGCCCGACGAGTGTCCTAGGCGCCCTCCGCGGACGCTGGAGCATCAACCTCGCCGGCATTTGCTTTCCCGGGCTGCGCGCCTCAGGCAGCCTTGGAGACGGCAGGAGGAGCCACCTGCCGCCGCCGCCGCCGCCGCCTGCTCGGTTGCGTCCCTCCGGCTTGCCCTCTGTCTCTTCTCTGACACGCACGCACACATGCACACGCACACGCGCGCACCTACCTGCAGGGGGAAAGTGGCCGCCTTGTTGCCCACGTAGCCGCGCACGACATGGCTCTGGATGGAGAGCACCCTGCACTCCGGCTGCTCCTCCATGCCTGCGCACCCGCGGCGGCTGAGCGAGGAGCCGGGCAGTCGCGCGCCCTCTGCGCCCAGGACAGCGCAGCTCCGGGCGGGCTGGACCCAGGGGCGGCGGCGGCTTTGCAAATCCGCCTCAGCAGCAGGGCGGCCCAGGACAGCGGCGCAGAGAGCGAGCGGGAGAACCGGCGGCAGGAGGGAAGGGGGAAAAGAAGAGAAGAAAGTCAGGCGATCGGCGCAGACACCTAAAAGTCTCTTCTTACATCACAGATGAGACTGAGCAGGCGGCAGCTCCCGCGAAAGCAATTTAAAGGCACCCGCACACGCCGCCCAGCGAGCAGGGGGAGGGAGGGGGGAGGGAGGGAGCGGGGACGGCGCGCGCAAGGAGCCACCTGCCCCCGTAGGCCGAGCCTGGTGCGGGGTGGGCGAGGGCGAGGGGGGAGAAGGAAGGAGGAACCACGGGCGAACCGCCCACGTGCGACGCTTTCTGCGCCCGCGCGTGATTGCCCGCCTCCCTGAGAGGCAGGAGGAGGGAAGCTGCGCGCGAGAGGCGCCCCCGGTGAGGGGCTTCCCAACCCCAGCCTCCCTGCCCGAAAGCCCGCCCGCCCGCCCGCCCACCCGTCTTCCTACGCGCTGAAGCAAACATGTAAAAAAATAAAACGGGGGTGGGGGGAGCGAGCTTTGTGGCCCGCGCGCCCCACCTTGAAAAGACTTTGACAGATGGTTGGCGCCTTCGGGAGCTCTGGTGGGGTGGAGCCCCCGCCTCTTAAGAAAGGCCGTGGCTCGACGAAAGCTGCTGTCAGTTATTCAAGGCGCTTTTGTGGTTTAAGATTTGTTCAGCAGCGGTTTCCTCTTCCCAGTAGAGAGGCCCCAAGCCCTACTGGACCCTTTCCGTGGGCACGACAGCAAAGAGGGGCAAGTCTCCAGCTTCTGCACAATCGCTATAAAGATGCCTAAAATGGCCACACCGGGACACAAGCAGCCACGACCAGCTGGAGGAATAATTCTCGCAGTGGGCTTCGCTTCCCACTTAAATGCGCATCTCAGTTAGGAGAGGCACGTGTTAAAACGATGAGATGCTTGCCCATGACAGTTGGGCATCAAAAGAGGTACATAGCAAAGTTACTGTGACCGCAAAAGGAAGAAATTTATAGAGACCAAAACACACAGAAAGCTAATTCATTCTTCAGGTTCTGGATTGTTATCTGGCCAAAACAGCACTACCCATGCGAAAGAGGAAGGTATCAGTAGGCTGGGGGTGGGGGCAATGTTTGCAGGATTACAGAAAAAAACTAGAATAAAAAAAATAGAGAGAATAAAAACTGCAACATTTTGTTGCAATTCCTACTTGTCAATGTCTGTTAGCCCTGGTATGACACTTCCAATTACCAGTCACTGGGGAATAGTTATCTTGTTCTGTTGCAATATTACTCTGTGATGATGGTGGGCTGGTCCGAATGGATCTGTGGTATGATCCAGCAAAGTCATTCTAATGTTATTCTCTACAGATATCTTAATGCATTTTAGAATTTATACCCCACTTTTTTCTTAAACCAGCTACCATAAAGACACCTACAAAAGTCCACAACAGAATAAAAAAATCCTCTGTATAGCAATGATGGTCAAGGGAGAACATGAGCACATTTTCATCCAATTTATATAAACTTTTTTTCCTGTTCATATAGGGCCAGTTCTTTCTCACCAATGGCAAGCAAGCATTTGCTATGATATAAATGGGATTCTCTGATTTGTATCTTATATTTTTATTAAAGGGACGCGGGTGGCGCTGTGGGCTAAAGCCTCAGCGCCTAGGGCTTGCCGATCGAAAGGTCGGCGGTTCGAATCCCCGCGGCGGGGTGCGCTCCCGCTGCTCGGTCCCAGCGCCTGCCAACCTAGCAGTTCGAAAGCACCCCCGGGGGCAAGTAGATAAATAGGTACCACTTACCAGCGGGAAGGTAAACGGCGTTCCGTGTGCGGCTCTGGCTCGCCAGAGCAGCGTTGTCACGCGGGCCACGTGACCCGGAAGTGTCTCCGGACAGCGCTGGCCCCCGGCCTCTAGATGTGAGATGGGCGCACAAACCCCAGAGTCTGTCAAGACTGGCCCGAAAGGGCAGGGGTACCTTTACCTTTACCTTATTTTTATTAAATCTGCCCACACAGCCTACTTACCACTCCTCATGCATAGTAGATTTACTAATTGGCAGTACTCCGAAACAAATTATTGTCTGAGCTCCAGTAATTACACTAAAAGCCTAACTGATTCTGTATCCTCCAGCATATATGTCACAGACATCACAATATATGTGTGTATGACAAATGCCTACACCCACATATGTTTATACATGCACCACAGTACCCTTTCCATTTATCAATCCCAACTCAACGCATGCTATACTCTGTGCCCTTTTGGAACTGCAGAGTTCTATGTGCTTCCAGTTTTTTTGTTAATAACATTTCTATGAGGCACTGCCACACACAGTACAGTGGTACCTCGGGTTAAGTACTTAATTCATTCTGGAGGTCCATTCTTAACCTGAAACTGTTCTTAACCTGAAGCACCACTTTAGCTAATGGGGCCTCCCGCTGCCGCCGCACGATTTCTGTTCTCATCCTGAGGTAAAGTTCTTAACCTGAGGTACTATTTCTGGGTTAGTGGAGTCTGTAACCTGAAGTGTCTGTAACCCGAGGTACCACCGTACAGTAATGCGCTTTCTATTGAAAACCAGTACAATTATAATTTCCTAGTTGTTGAAAAAGTGTTAACTTCCAGTTTAAAATCAATAATTTATATGGAAAACTTTTAAGATGTTGATACAAGGTAGGGGCGGAAACTAAAATACATTTTTTGTGAGATTAGCATTTTGTTTCTTATGTTTGACTGTAAAATATAATCTTTGCAACTCCCCCCCCCCTTGCTGTTTGTTTCTTCTTCTCTGTGACTCATTTGTTATGTTTAAGCTCAGTGCCTTTGGCTTTGATGCAGTTTTGGAAAAAATGTGCACCACTTGCCTCTGGATCCAGCTATGGGGTTTTTTTGGCTTTGCAACTTTACAGTTTGGTTTGCTGGAGTCAACAAAGAGGTGCAACTTTGCATGAAATCATTTGATTAATTATACTAGCAGCAGTACTATTATTATAAGAGAAATCAAAATATATAAAGAGAGGGGAAACAGCGAAAGAGTGCTTGAAGTAGGATGGGATGCCATTCTGCTTCTTTAAAAGCATTCCACTACTTTTCAAATGGACATAATGAAGCCTGGTACAACTATCCCATTTTTCTCCCATTGCTGATAATGTCATTGGACTTCTTGTTATTGATGTGCATCCCACTACTACCACACCATGGCTGTCATACTGGAGTCCCCCAACAAGCTGAAGCTAAGCACCTTACCTTGCCTCACAACCATGGCCAAGTTATGCAAACTGTACCAGGGAAGGCTGCATATTAGCACATTAGTTGGGAATCCATACAGTCATCCTCAATAAGAAATGGAATTCTCTGTTCAGCCAGAATTGAATTAGGTAATATTGCCATGAACTGCCAGTGGAAAAGGTGTGGGAGATACCTTTGTCTTGGGTGAGAAACTAATTGAAAAATTGACAGTCTTGTCAAGACTGCCCTGTGATGAAAATTATTATGGTCAGTTTGAACAATCTGACACAATATTTTAATCTGCTGGTTGTTGTTTTTTTGGGTTGTTTTTTTTGCTAAAGGACTAAAATCAATGCCATTTCTCAGAAGTTTTAAATAGAAGCTGGATGGTTGACTAGCAGCTCTTACATACCAGTATTTTTAACTTTTTAAAATTTTAAAAGCTATGTAGTGAGTTATTATTGAACAACAGCGGATTGTGGCAGTGATTGCTGTGCAGTGAAAAGACTTTATGGATTGACTGAGGTTCCCCAAGACCAGTGTAGGAGGGAAGGAATCACATAAAGTAGACACATCAAGAAAATTGTATGTAATTATAGCTTTCACGGCCGCATACTGCAAAGTCCTGAGTCATTGATCTCTCAACAGATTCAGTGCAAACTCGCCGCTTATTTGAGGCCCAAAATAGAGACACATTAGAATCGTATTTTAAATACAAATTAATCGCTTTGAAGGCCTATTTCAAAAACAGAATGACAAGTTCTGAATAATTAAAATTTAGATTCCAAAGGAGCTGGATGAAACAGGAGATTAAAGAGACTTTACTTTTGCTACTATTTTGGCACAAGGAACTTTAAAGCACTTTCATTGCAGGGCAATTAATGACCAAAAGCTCTTCTATCTCAACATTTTGAACTCACTTAAGTTATCTTCAGGAGTAAAAGCTAAAAGCAGGAGTTGGGTAAAGTATAGCCCTCCAGAAGTCATTGAACTCTGACTCTGTGCCACCTCAGCCAACATTCTGAGGGGTGGGGGCTCCAGTGATGGGGGGGGAAACCATGGTCAGTGGTCAAGCATGGTGGGAGCTGTACCTTCAGCAATACCTGGGAGGCAACAGGTTTATCACCTCTGATCTTCCTCTTATGGGAAAAGAATGGAGGTTCAGTTGAGAAAAGGGGAGTCTGTTGCTATTGGAAGTTCAAATACACTGTAGGAGATGGTGGGCATCAACATGATTCAGTTCAGACTCTGAATTGGTGTTTTCGGAAATTCTGCTTTGGCTCAGATAAGACTTGCATCTTTCCCAAATGGCCTGCTTTGGTTCTTGTTCTGAGATTCGTCTGAATCCAATACTCCAAGCAGGAAGTGGCAAAAAGAAAAAGAAATGCCCCAATAAATGTATTTATTTGATGAAGATGGTGATCAAAGGAGCACAAAGCTTTTGCAAGCATCAAGACAAACCCTTCTAGCACAAACAGTCTGTTTCAGCAGCTTGCTTTCTATGTGTGCTTTCTTGCGTCACACGCTGTCGTCTGGCAGTCACAAGCCACTTCCCACTGCTGAGGGATATCTGCTTGGCAAGAGTCACAGTTCTCTGAAAATCACGCACACAGCGGAAAACTCAAGACTGCTGCTGGGATCCAGACAGAACAGATCTGTGTTTGAGATAGAGCCGCAACGGTTGTGTGGTAAATGGATTAACTATGTCTGTATTCATCTTCAGTAGTGTTACCTGGGTGACAATAATTATGTGTTTTTGTTCTTTCGCTACAGTGAGGGAAAATGCCCTTTTATTGAATGGACTAAATATAACCATTACACACCCACCCGGCAAAGCTGATATGCAATTCACCATTTTGCTAAGGACCGAAATATGGCTTCCTGTATTTGCTTTTCTTCTGGCTCATGTAATGCATGGAAAGAGGGGAGCAAAGAACAGCATTAAAAATCAGGGACAGTCTGTGCTCACAGAGCATTCTTAAATCAAGGATGTCCTTCACCTATGAGGATATCTCCCAGGTTCTCAGATAATTTCCCTCCAAAACTTGCATTGAATATATCTTGGCCTTTTGTTCACCTATATACATAAGCAGATCGTTGTTAAGTTTCACATACTCTAAGATGGCATATATATACTTTTATTTTCCCCACCACCTTGTATGTTTGAGTTGGTATGTTTAACTATGCATTTTTTCCTATTTAAATCCTAAAATGTTAACATTTGGTTTTGATCTCAAAGGGTCTCGAAAGACATGGCTAACTCAAGTCTGATGAGCTTGTAGTTTGCATGCCATAAACATAATTTAGATGCAATCCCAAATAATACTGCATGTGCCAAACTATTGGGGTGGATTTATTGGGCTTATTTTATAATATTCTTACTGAAAATTACTTCTAAATAGAAAACTTCAGATGGGTGGGGGGAAGACTTGATTTCACAGACTTGGGTGCTTAATTACATTTAAATGGAAAAACACAGCATTTTTCTCACCTTATTAATCCTGAAACTTTGATATATTTGCTACCATGTTTTCAAACTTTGTTCTGTCAGCAAACTAGCTAAAAACATCCCCCCAAAAGGAAAGTTGGGACTTTTTAGTATTTTAAAAAGAGCATGTGACTTGTATGTTACTGTTTCTGGCCTTAAAGCACCACTCATTTATGAAAACAATGCAAATAAATCATAGATCAGCCTTCCCAAACAGATCCTCAAGATGTGCTGCACTACAGCTCCCATCAACCTTAACTATGCTGGCTGGGCTGATGGTAATTGTAGTGCAAAACATCTGGAAGGCACCAGAATGGTGAAGGCTGCCACAGACAATCTTTATAAACTATCAAAAGCTGTTTTCTTGATTTGGGGTGTTCCATCTTGTATGTAATCAGTCCACTGTCCATATACATTGAAAAAAAATACCCCCAAAAAATAACAACAGAGCTTTCTGGCTCTTAAAATGTGCCTTTATGCCTTTAGGTAGGGAAGACTTCAGTTAGGAAACAACCTGTGTCAGGCATTCTCAGCTTTAGAAACTGTTTATTATTTTTGTTGTTGTTGCTTTGGCTGCCTTTACAGTGGTACCTTGGCTTAAGAACTTAAATTCGTTCTGGAGGTTTGTTCTTAACCTGAAACTGTTCTTAACCTGAGACACCACTTTAGCTAATGGGGCCTCCCGCTGCCGCCGCACGATTTCTGTTCTCATGCTGAAGCAAAGTTCTTAACCTGAGGTAATATTTCTGGGTTAGCGGAGTCTGTAACCTGAAGCATCTGTAACCTGAAGCATCTGTAACCCAAGGTATCACTGTATATGGGCACATTTTATACTGGGATGGGAATCACTTTCTCCTGCTGTTAGCGCAGCGAAGCTGATGGCCTTGAATAGCCAAGGGAGATACAATTTTGTCTGGCAGAGCAGATTTATGACATTTCAGTAATGGATACAAGGGGCCATTTTGAAGGTTACAGACTGAAGGTCACTATGGTTTGGTGAGGATATATATTCAGCACACCCTGCATTCCCACGTATCTAAATTTAATCTACTTCCCACCCCACCCCTGTAACATCATTCATTACCACTTAGCAGTCATGTAAAGGATTGTCTTTTATTGTATAGTATCCTAGCCCCATAGAATATAATGAAGGCCACCTATTTCAGGAAGCACGACTCTAGATTTTTAAAAACACAATGTTTTGGCAATAGGATCTAGACTCAATCACTGTTGGCTACACCACATGCATAAAGAACTTTTAAAAGAATAAATTTACAAGAGAGACCAAGGCTGGAACAGTCCTAGATGCTCAGAATTATAACAGCTTACCGCAGGCAGAGATTGTTTGTATTACTCAAATATGCTGTGGAGCTTTAATGGAGGTTGGGGGGTGGGGGAGAAGTCTGTTAATGGAATTGTCAATTCAGTTCATGAACTGCATAGTAAAGCCAAGTTATGCATGACAATGGAAATCTTCAAAGGGTCTTATTGCTGGGCTTATCCCATCCCATATAAAGCAAGAGCTTTATAGTAAATAACAGTGGACCGGCCATTAAAAATTTCTACCTTGCTATTGCTGTTTTGCATTGTTTGGATAATATTGTAGTTTGCTACTACAAAGTGGAGGCAGGGAACCTTACTCCTGTGAAGAGCCAATGAACACAGAAGCCAGTGGGTGGGGGCCTTTCTGATGGTGCGCGGAAGCAGAATGTCTGGCAGAGTTCTCTCCATCCCCTCCGTGCCACCCCACCCTATGTGAGACTGCCCTTGAAAACCACCGGGAAAATTCCATTGGTGCAAAATTTCGCCCCTAAAGTTTTGCGGGGGGGGGGGCAAGTACTGGAACCATGTGACCCCCTTTTTGTATCACTTCCACTAGCTGTCAGTTTGTTTTCAAGTGTGATTCAAGATGCTGGTAACTTCCCCTAAGCTGCTTGGGACCAAGGTACCAAGTCATGGACAAATTAGCTATTCTTTCCGCCTCTTCTCCATCCCCCCTCCACCCATTCAATTCACCCTCCATTTAAAACCTTGTCTTATGAGGCAATAATTGATATTTTTATTTATTGATGTACATATTTTTTAGCTGACTTTGCGCCCCACCTTGCCTGTGCCCCTAGTGGGGGTCCACCTCACCACCCCCTAATTATGGGCCTGCTTGGAAGGGCTATCTCCTCCCATGTGAACCTACCCATTCTTTAAAGATCTGCTACTATACAGTGGCGGAGGAACCCTCTCCGGCACCTGGGGCGGGGCAGCCCGTACGGACTGTGCGCGAGAGCGGCACCCTGTACGGATGCCACGCGAGCGTCACCCATACGGGCTGCGCGCACCCTTGGTTGATCTACAGCTGAGGGGAGGCAGGGGCCATCTTGTCACGCCTCCTCCGCCCCCCACTTCGTACGCCCCTGCTACTATAGCATTTGTATGTGTGAGCGCAACTGCTTCTGAGGAAAAGTGGGTGGCAGCACGTGACAGGTCTTTTTCTGTGGTAGGGCCCAATTTGTGGCACTCCCTGCTTCAGGAGGTTACCTTCTCTTCTCCACTTGTGTTTTACTGGTTCTTGAAGGCATTTCTTTTTAATCATCCCTTTGATTTCTGCTGTTGCTTAATTTGATTTATCATTAGCTCTGGCTCTCGTGCTTTTCCGGTGCGGCTTTTAGTTTTGTGTACGTGTCTATCTTTGTTTATTCCTTGTATAAACTCATTTTTGTAGGGATAACATGAGAAAAAAGTTTTTCTATAAATAAACACAGAAGTACAAGCAAGGGAAATGTGGTGTGGTTTTTCTGGCACACTTATACATGTAGAGATTGTGAGCTTTTTTTACAGAGTGCCAAGGTTTCCTGAGATTTTTCGTGCCACTGAGCAGGTGCCTGTATTAGTCATCTGCACTCCATGACTTGGTTTGTATATATCAGTAAGCCAAAAGCCTGTAGTTCTTGGGGCAGGGGCACTACCACACTATCCAGGCCTAAACCATAGTCAAGCTTACTAGGTTGAACCCAGCTTCATGTTTTGTCTTGTTTCACAAGATATAACCAAGCTTTGTTCTTGTTTTACAGCTTGTTTGCCTGGAGCAAGAGAAACAAGGCCTATTTCAGACGACATGCTAAGCCAAACCATGTCTTAGTCTTGAGTAGCACAGCAGCAGCAGGACCGGGAACGTGGCCATGATTTGCAGTGGCTTAGTGATATGGCTTAGTGATATTGGCAGTGGCTTAGTGATATTGGCTTAGTGATATACATGTGAGCTGGAGGTGGTGGCTGGGGGGCTTCCTTAAACTGCTCCACTGAGGGGTGGGCAGGCGCACGGCTGCCTGCGCACCAGTGGAGCAGTTTGAGGAAGTCCCCCACAAGCCAGAGGGGGACCTCTTGATCAGCTATGGGGCGAGCGAGAGGCTGATTAAGCCCCCATACCGTTCCTGCTTGCAAAAGCCAGAGTGGTACAGGATAGGACTGGGCAATATCAGTACATCATAATATTTAGCTGTTGATATACCACAATGTTAAAAAGGCCAGCCCTAGTGAACACATGGAGAAGATTGGGCTGCTGACACCATCCCTGTTGCTGTCATACCTCACTTCCTGACCTCTGCCTGTGGAACTAGTAGTCTAATGGAACTTTATTAGTATTGGCAGTTTTGCTGCCCTAGACTCCTTTGGAAGAAGGCAGGGCATATAAATTTAATGACTGAATAAATACGGCTCCCTGCTACAAAATAATGTAAATAAAATGCAACAGTGCTCTTTCAAAGCCAAGTTTAAGTGGCCCATTTTCATGGATCTGGAGTTATTGAGATGTATATGCTGCATAATGGAAAAATAAAAATTGCTCCTACAACTGGAGGGAACAAAAAGGTCAAAGGAAAATGCCATTCAACTCACAAAAGCTTGATAAAAAATGTTTTTATTCCTAAAATATTTTAAATACAAAGCTTTAAACACAAACCTTTTTTAAACAGTATTCTGCTTCATTTAAGCCAGTTCAATTACAAAACCGAGTGAATATTCTTTTAAAAATAAGATATTTGCAAATTCTGCTTTTTAACAGGACTAGTTATAACTCAAAGTAATCCTAGGTATTTTTAGAATGCACCCAAGAACAGTCAAACTGGTTTGAAAGCTGAGATTCCTGCTTTTTGTAGTCTTATCAACAACAGGACATGTTTTTATTTTCACCTTGTGTTTAGATATGTAGTTTTAAATTAAAACATCACATATTGTATCATTCGTTGAAATTAACATCTTGGGATGAAATTCTCAGGAAACACGGAAGAACAGGAAAATGTATCCTACACATGCATGTTTACACCCCCCCATCAGAAATCAACCATTAAATTAGAATATCCATCATTCCGAAAGTCCCAACAACACTCACATTACCTTAACACTCATCAAGACGTGTTGATGGTCTTGTCTGGGCCAGCCTCATGAACGAAGGGCCCCCTGGTAAACTCTAGTGAGCCTACATCTCTACCTGTGGTCCCTGATAGGCTGGACTAGCAGCAGCACGGTCTAGCCACCATTTTAAATCTCCCACAATGCCTTGAACTAATGCTATATCAGGGGCACTGTGGGGAATTTAAATGGTGGCTAGACCTTGTTGTCTAGTGCTGCTTGCAATACCAGTCTGAGGGGGTGGGGGTGCAAAAAGAGAGCCCTTGGGCAAGAGAGCCCTCCCCCCCAACTACTTCTGAATGATACGGACCCTGACTTTTGTCCTGCAACAGCCTCAGTAACTGTCAGGGTACTGCCATTGGAACAGGGTAGGGAAGCAGAGGGGCAGTTGGGTTACAGGGAACCTCTGAAAATCTTACGAAACAGTTCCTCTTCCTGTGGTGAGGAAAGCCACACCTCCAGTGGGGAAGAGGGGAAAGGACCAGAGGATGCTGCTGGGAGCCTCAGCACCGCTCCTGACCAAGCCGGCCAGGAGGGAAGCACGCCCCTTCCATCGCCCACCCTGCGCAGAGGTGTAAAACACAAAGAAGGAAGGAAAAGGCTGGGGGTGACAAAGCTCTTATGTTGGGGGAGGTCCTGGAAACAACCACTCCCGGATTCTGCTAGCGATTGAGGCAGACATGAACTTGTGGCTCTGCACTGTAAATAGTTTTGCACCCAAATAAAACCTGTAAAAGACAGCTCTGAGTCCTGACTGATTACTCACGAGCAACCACCGCTGCCATCTGACAGTAACAGAACCATCTTTTGACTGTTAGGGCAACCACAAAGCCCTGAGGTTCACAGCACTAAAGAAACTCTTCTCCAATCTCTTTACAGTTCCATCTTTCTAGCTGGATAATTATAACAACATCTCCAACGTAAGAATGAACATACAACTACTGCTGTCCATATTCTTGCACGAAAGTAAATCACTGGCTTATTTAGGTTCCACTTCCCACTATCTTATCACAACAAGTAGTTTTCCAACACAGTGCCCCACATTTGTTGCTTTTTATATTAAACTCCATTTAAAGAACCAATGTTAATACTTCTATTTAAGATGTATGCCTTCCGTTATAGTTTGCTAATTAACAATATACAACACAAGATACAAGACATCTCCAAAACTCAAGCATGTCTGTCTTAACCAAGTCACATCACAGGATTTAAAACTGCAAGGAGATAAAGCAACCACCAAGCACGCTCAGAACAACACCACAAGCCACAGACGGGGACAGTAACACAGCACAACACATAAGACATGTGAAACAGTCAGTAAGAGCATTATTAGCTTGAAACTTTATTAGCACTGTGGAGAGATAATAATTGAAGTGACTGCCCATTTATTCTGAAGCTGGAGTACAAAGAATATTACCACAAAGATCTCTTCATCAAAATAAAAAATGACCCACATGACCCAGTGTCAATGTCCACAATGTTTCCTGGGCTATGTCTTTGTGCTATGCTGCATTTGAGAAAAAGGGATTGAGTGTCTAAAATTTGCAGTAAATAAATTATCTGGTACAAATTTTTTTATCGTTTTGCACAGAAATCAACAGGAGAATGGAGATAGGCACCATCATGTTAGCATACTGTAAGATGAACATCATTAAAACTTACACTGCAGATTAAAAATATGGCCTTGCTTTCAAAGCCACCTTACTATCCAAACCATCTTTACCCTGTGTCAAAAGGCATTAAGGCTTTCAGATATAAATAAAGGCCATACTAATCTGGCTCCTTTTAATGAAGGGAGGATAATAATCAAGACCTAGTCTTTATCCAAGGGCCCAGGGATAAGAACATTATAAAAATGCAAAAATTTACAAAACACACACACACCATACCTTCTTACACAAAAAGGAGAAGCATATCTGAAGTAGCCCACAACGCTATTTCAAGTGCTTAGGAAATATGTGTCAACTGGAATACTTGGGCTATAGACAGTACAGTGGTGCCCCGCAAGACGAATGCCTCGCAAGACGGAAAACTCGCTAGACGAAAGAGTTTTCCGTTTTGGAGGTGCTTCGCAAAACGAATTTCCTATGGGCTTGCTTCGCAAGACGACAATGTCTTGCGAGTTCCTGCTGGTTTTTTCCCCCTTTTCCCCAACTTTTTCTAAGCCTCTAAGCCGCTTATCAGCTAATCCGATCAGCAGATAAGCTAAAAGCCGCTAATAGCGCTAATCTGTCAATGGGCTTGCTTCGCAAAACGAAAAAACCGCTAGACGAAGAAAATCACAGAACAGATTCTTTTCATCTTGCGAGGCACCACTGTAATGAGATGTGTGTTGGCAGCGGGCTACCCAACTGAGGTGCAAGCGGTTGTTCCACAGAAGTAGTTCATCTCAACACAGACATTCCATTTCTAATCCATACCCTTTGGTAGGAAGATAAGAGAAAATGGCTTGAAAGTGAAAGAAGGAAAAGCAGAACAGGAAGCCTGTGAGAGGGGTTGTGTACTTCTTAGCTCCCATGGAATTAAGCCAATAAATGCCAAAAACCTCTTCACTAGGAAAAACAACAACCAATGATTAAAAGAGTGCAAGCAACAACAGTTCAGAACAAATCTGTACACATTCATTCACAATGTGATAGGGTTATTTCAAAAATAAAATAAAAGATGGGCCTCCATAAATGGAACCCTAAGGTCATGTGCCATTACCTTTCTTTTGTTAACAGCATACACAAAACAGTCTCAATGTACAGCCAAATAGGTGCTTATTACAGTTGACAGCACCAAGGGTCACACAATCAGAACCTTATGTATACTATCCCATTAACTTGGAAAGGAAGATTCCCAAAATACCTCCAGAAGCAACTGGTTATACTGGACTGTTCTGTACAAAAACTACTCCTCTCCTTATCGGCTTAGAAGAAGTCAATAGCAGTTGGTCTTTTCTTAGTTGGCATTAAAAGGGATTTCTTCATTTGAGGTGTTGCTTCTGCAGAAGAGCTGGCAGGGGACTTCAGCACCCCGTGAGATGGTTTTTGCTCAGGATTGAAAGCCACCCGGGAGGCTCCCTCTGGGGTGACCAGGATACTTTTGTCTGTCGTCTTAAATTCTGCCAAAGGAAAGATTAAAAAGCAAAAACTTGAGTATTGCATCATATTGTTATCAAGCATGCGCAAACATTTCGATGGTTGCTAGAGCTGTTTGTGCACAGAAGGAATCCAGAGATTCTGGGGGAACAAATGGAACACTGCAGACCAAAAGTATTCTATACTTATTACCATAGAGCCTGTCTGCTTCGGTACGCCAGACCACATGTGTCAACTGGGCCTGACCTAAAGGTCTGTCTGGTCCAACATCCTGTTTTCCACAATGGCAAAACAAGAGGCCTATGGGATGCTCACAACAGGACATAAGACCAAGAATACCATTCTCTTAATCATGTTCCCCAGCAACTACTGTTCAGAGGCATGGTGTTTCTGATATGCAGGGTATAGCCATTAATGACTATTAGCTGTTGATGTGCTCAGGGACAGAGTTCATATGGGGCACAGAATCTTCTTTTCAGCCCAGATGGTGGTGAATCTAATGAGAGGTATGTTCCCACCTCAGTGGTGTCACAGACACCAGCTTCTTCCCTCTTCTTCCATAAACCTGTTTGACAATGGTACAGTCGTACCTTGGAAGTCAAACGGAATCCGTTCCGGAAGCCTGTTTGACTTGCAAAACATTCAAAAACCAAAGCGCGGCTTCTGAAGGACTGCAGGAAGCTCCTGCAGCCAATCGGAAACCGCAGAAGCCCCGTTGGACGTTCGGGTTCCCAAGAACGTTCACAAACCAGAACACTCACTTCTGGGTTTGCGCTGTTCGGGAGCCAAGGTATGACTGTACTAGATTACTTGTGCCCTAAGGGCTGGTGGAGAGGCCCTTCTTTTTGTCGAACCTATGGTGGATACAAGATAAGTTACTATGAAAGAGAAGAGCCTTCTTGCTGGCTGCAGGTAGGCTATGGCGTACCTCAACTTGCGGTGTTCATTTGAACCCCTCCCACACACTGATTGGTGAAACCTTTTGCTTTTTGCTTCTCAGGCTGATGTTTTATACATGGCGAAATCGCTTTGGGGCTTTTAACTGTGATACCTCCTCATTTTTATATTGGTTTGTTTTATATTGTTAAAGGAATGTTGTGTTTTAATGGTTGCACACTGCTCTGTGTGGTACAAAAGGCAGTGCTAAAGAGCTGTGTATAAATCACAATGAGGCACATTTTTGGTAGTTGATTAAGACATTAGATATGGATTTTGCTTTGTTTCAATATTAATTGCATTTAATAGAATGCATCAGTCAACGATTCCTGTGTGCCTGCATTTTGCAACCCTCATGCTTGTTAAGCTATAAACATGTAATCTTATCTAACCCTAAAAGTGACAAGCCAGCCAGTATGTTTTGCTATGTCTGTTTTGAGTCAACAGTAGGATGTAAATCCAGTATCTCCTTGAAGCTCCTCCAGATGTTTTGGGGAAAGGGAAATAAGATATGGAATTGGAATGTCTCTAGCCACTACTGAAGGCCTGGTGGCTAAGGCAACTGGGTTAAAGTGTGATAGTTGAGGCCAAATGGCTTGGGGCACCCAAGGTAAATGTTGGGAAGTTGATCTCAGAATGGAGCCATGCATGCCATTTTCCTCTTGGTTCTGCGTTTTATTTAAAAGATGTTCCCTCACCTGGGCAATAAACAGCTGGTGTAGAAGTAAATTCTTACCACAATTACATGCACAGACAGCATTTAGCAACTGCTATTTAAAATTGCATCAAACCTTCCACTGTTTTACCTGTCTGTTTTCAGAGAAGCAACAAGGTTTGAAGTCATTTTGAACTCACCAGCAGTCATGTTTTTACTCAGTCCAAAGGTGACCTTTTTGGAGTTGGAAGATTGCAGCTTGCTTAACTACAAAGAGAGATTAAAGTGGTAGATAAAGTTGTTTTTCTGGACCCTTCCCTTAATTAAAACACTTTTTGTGTCTCTCTACTATCTGAGGTGCTTCCCAAAAACACAGTTCATCATCTTCAGTAGTTTAGTTTTTGAAAGACTGAATATTTGCAGTTTTGTGCAGTATTAAATATTCACTTAAGTTCTGGTGTGTTTTGTACAGGAATACATTTTAATATATAAATACAATTCCTACTGAATATACTTTGCAGACACCTAGGTGTGACCAGTAAGCTTTGAGGAAAAGTTCCCATTAGTGCCAGTGGGATATTTTTCCCTAACTGCAATTACAGTATGGGATCCTAATAATTATCACCCCTCACTGCAAGCTGATGTTATGTGCCCCCCAAAAATATTAAAACTCTGCTCCTCAAATACAAATACACATTTAATGTGGTCACATGCAGTTTGGCTTGCAGAGAAGAGAAATTCTGAAAATTCTATGCCTAAAGTTTGTTAGGAGATAGCAAGCATGGCATGCAAGCCTCCAACATTTTCACGCAAGGAAGAACAAAGGGAGCATGTCAGGCCTTTCCTCACACAACAGCCCTCCACATCTCTAGCTTGTGGTCCCTGAAAGGTTGCCCTGAAGGGAATGTGGCGCTTGGGCTGAAACGGGCTAACTGTCTCTGCTTTAGCTGCAAATTATAGCATCTTTGTCACTATACCTGCATGGGGGAAATGCTGCCTTTAGCTTTTCTAAAGAACACTGGCTTTGGTAGAGTTGTCTTTTCAAATTTCACAAAATCATTTCCCGTCTTTGCCTTCTTGTTCCTTAGCAGCACAGCAGCGCCACCTGTTTCCTGCAGGGAGAGAAAAGAGCAGCAGAGACCAATTAGCAGAGTCTGGACGCAGTAATATGAAGCTGAACAGCACCAGGGGCCTTGGTGGAAATGGTCCGGAAGGAGCCCTGGACTAGCTCCTGCTGATGCACCTGCACCCAGCTGAGCCCACTGCTTCTCTCTCCTTCCTGGTAAGCAGCAGTGGCTCAGTCCCTGCTCCATCTCACGAGCTGTGGATTCCTGAGGGAATATTTATAAGGGGCCTTTTGCAGGCAACGTAGGAGGCACTAGGTCTACTGGTGCTCACAGGAACCTTGTTAGCAAACCACAGGCATACAACATAGTCTATATACACTGCAAAATGTCCATGACTTCCACTCCTTTTTGTACAGCTAGATTACATAACTCCCGCAACCTTTAAGACCACAAACATTAGACAAGCCACGCACTGAAACTGCATGACTTCATCTGGAAAGACAAGAGGATGTCCGCATTAGTATGAGAAAATCCATTAAACTGGCCAACAGCAATCAGACCAGGAGTAGAGAATTTAAATATGCTCATGGAAATACAGGTAGTGAGGCCTTTGCTTGTCTAATCTTAAGCTGTCAAAGCTTTAACTTCTTAGTTTCAGAAAACAGATTTTAAAAAACAACAACACATGGGATTTGATTTCTTCTTTAGCTTCTATCTGGTCACCTGTTTTACTAGTAAAACCAGCCATTATATACATTCTCTGCAAATAGAAGCAGAAGGATCTGTGTTGGAAATATAGCTGTTTGAGGCAAAAGTACACAGATCTGGTGGTACCTGTAAAGCAAAACACCAGAAAATGCAGCCCAATAGAATGTTTACTGTGGCCAGACAGTCCTCCGCAACCTGCTCCCCAAGCTGAGGTGGAACCAGACATTGTAAGTTGCAGGACAGACCTACTTACACTGCTTTTGCTCTTTTTGTTTTCAACTTCAGTTACAGCTTCTTCCATGGAACTTAGGACTTCCTTGATTTTCTTTTTCTTTTTCAGGCTGATTATTTTCTGCTTGGAACCCCTAATCTTGACCAAATTTTGTTTTTTCCTCAATTTAACTTTTCGGAGCACTGTGCATCCAGATTCTGCCAAGTTTTCCTTTTTGGGCTGCTCAACAGTCTCTTCAGAAAAACTGCTCCCAGATATCACGCCAGTCCCTGCTTTCCGTTTCTTCTTAATTGCTTTGCTACCACAGGATGCTGCAGCACAGTGGCTGGGATCTTCCTCGGTACTTATATGAGCCTGTCCATTTTGATGGGTAAATTCTATAGGGACTTTCCGCAGGCGGCCATTTTTCTTCTTGGGCTGTTTCTTTATGCTGTTTACCAAACAAGTCAAGGTCTCCAGCACAGAATCACCACTGATACCTACAGTGGGTACGGCTGAAGAATCCATTTCACTGACCTCCATGCTTAAAGACTTCTTTGGTCTTTTCTTACTATTTAATGATTCACTGTCCTGGTTTGGCTCTTTGGATCCTTCCTCAGGGACCAGTCCCTTCTCATTACATTCAGCAGCTATATCAAAGTCAGCCACCTGGCTGGACTTCCTCTTTCGCTTCTTCTTTTTCTTCTGTGGCCCTGGGCTCTCCTCCTCTTCCTCAATACCATTTTTTATGTTTCTAGAACAAACTGTAAAGACAAAATAAATAAGCTTTTAAATTCAAAAAAGAGGCTGTTGAGCAGCAGCCTCCTATCTCTCTTCCTGGGAAGGGGGCTCTACACCTGAAGAAAGAGTGGGTGGCCCCAACTTCTGGGGCGAGTGATTAGTAATTGAGGAATGGATACTACTATTAGACCCAGCTTCTGCGTGTCCCAGAGGTACTGCTGTAGTCACTGTTGGAAAACAGAATGCGAAACAAGATGAGCCATTGATCTGTCCACAACTAGGGCAGCTGCTATACTATTATTGTACAGTATTTGTTGTTAACAGAGCTGATGAGAACAACTACAGTACCACCTCGGTTTTCGAATGCCTCCGTAGTCAAATGTTTCGGAACTCGAACGCCGAAAACCCGGATGTAAATGCCATGGTTTTCTAACGCACCTTGGAAGTCGAACAGGAAACATGGCTTCCTTATCGAGGCTTCTGCTTTCAGTTCTCAAATGTTTCGGAACTCAAACGGACTTCCGGAATGGATTACGTTCGAAAACCGAGGTACCACTGTATTGTCACTGATTTTCATGTTAGATATTTTAATAAGCCCTGTTCAGATAACCACCCACCCCCTGGGATTTGGATCACATTGGGGGAAGATCAGAGCCACACTCACCAGCTCTGTTTCTATGCCCTCATTACCATGTGTGCGTATGGGGGGGGGAGGTGTGTGTGAATTAAGGAGTCAGTTCTATGTATGTAGGCTTCCTGCATGATTTAGAATGCGGATTGCTTCAAATCATATGCGCCTCAATGTGTGGAAGGTTGGCAGGAACAGGACCCGAAAAGGCAGAATGCTGGGTATATGGACCCACTCTCCTCAACATATGGCTGCTGTAAATTGTGTTAGGGGAGAGTGTCTAAACAAGGTTACATTCATGCAGAAAGGCCTAAATGTTCAGGCTTTCCCTGGCAATTAACATTAGTTCTAGCCACCATCTGTTAATTTACTTTCAGTTTAATTGAACAGAGACGTTACAGCAATCAAAACGATATGCATACAAAAATATACACGCATATCTAAGAAAAAGACAAAAGTTACAAATGAAAAGATGAAAAGAAATACAAAATAGCACTGTGTGCCATTTCACAGGCGCGTCAGGAGTATCTAGCTCAGTCCCATTTCAAAATGTCCAGAGTCTGGAAAGAAAAGGCTGACCAGCCTATTGATTCAACACAGCATGCAGAAATCCTATTGAGAGTGCTTGATTTTGTAACACAATCAAGACTTGCCAAGTCTTCTGTTGTCATCTTGTATTTTTGATTATTATCTGTGGCATTTGCTTTTTCTAAGATATGATTTCAATAGATTTCTGAACTCTGTAAACTACTTTAGGATTTTTACTTGCCAGGGGTATATAAATGCTTTTAAATACACAAACAAAACTTGAGGCCACTGCAAAGCTTCCTCTCCCTTCCGGCTAATACTCCAACAGCAACAGCTATTTCTAATTTGCAATGGAGACAATTTATTATCATAGTGAAGTTCAGTTAGAGTTGGTCAGTTACTTAAATAAAGTAAAAGAAAAGAACAAGGCCCTGGGTTCATTTCCAGGTGTTTTCCTCCTAGTGGCACAACAATAAAACTGCTAGCACATTTGCAAAGCTAAGCAGGGTCCAGAATCGTTTCAAATTGGATGGGGGACCACATATTGGGATTCCAGCATTGCAGGGTATTGGACTAGATAACCTTCGGAGTCCCTTCCAACTCTACCATTCTATGATTCTACATGGAAGTCCTTCTGAGTTCCATAGGGTTTACCCTTCCAGCAAAGTTTGTATGGGATTGCAGGCTAAGTTAGGATATTGCATACTGGTAGCAACCTCACCTTCTTTTTCTGGTTGTGCTTTATCCAAGGGTTTGCTAGATTTCCTTTTCCACTTCCTCCTGCTGAAGGTATCATCATCCTCATCTGTAGAAACATCTTCAGGGAAGTCATCCTGTGGAAAGGTCCCTGAAGTGAGAGAACACTGGAGTGAGAGTTGCCCCCAAGCAAATAGTGGCTCAGAGGTCCTTCACCCATACAACACTCTCTTTTCTCTACCTATACTTTAGTCCAGCCATCACCAACTTGGTGGCCTCCAGATGTGGTCAGACAGCACCTCCCATCAGCCCCATCAGCATCTGGAGTGAGCCTGACTGGTGACAGCTGTTCTGGTGTGTATCTTTCTCCATTATCTTAAATGCCAAGCAGAACAAACTGTTCATTCAAAGAGAAGGGCAAGACCTTATCACACCTCCCCAAAGGCAGGAACGGGCAACCTTTGGGGCTTATCTATCAGTGGCTACATGATGGTAATTGGCTGGGCTGAAGCAAAGATTGGGTAGGCACCCCTCCCCTCTCTCTTTCTGCCACACGCTTCCTTTAAGTCAGCCCTTCCACACACCCCCCAATCAATTCCTCCCTTATTTACCACCCACTTGCAATTGAGCAGAGAGCCGCATGTGGTTATGAGGCTGCAGGCTGTCTATGCTTGTTTAAGAGCAGGGGTGGGGAATGTGTGGTCTCCAGCCCCCATCATCCCAAGGAGGTTGAGAGTTGGTGTCCAACACTGGGGGGGGGGGGGACACAGGTCCCCCTACCCCTGCTTTAGAGCGTCATGCGATACTGGACACAGTTGTATCTAGCCAAGTTCTACTCATTAAGTTAAACAGACCAAAGTTAGTCCCATCCATTTATTTTAATGGGTCAGCTCCAAGTGTGACTAATGTTAGGCTACAACCAATTTTCCAGTAGGTTATGATGGAGGTTGGACTAGATGACCCTCATGATCCCTTCCAACTCTATAATTCTATAAGAGGTGATATAAATGTCCCCAAAAGAAGCCCTTTCAGGTGCACATAAGACATCTGTTGCAAATTTAACATGACTGCATTTTCTTTCCTCTGCTACTGTACAATTCTTCGTGGAAACGAAACAGCAGCAGATGTTCTTGAAGCCTCACCTTCTGCAAGATTTTGGAACCTGAAAAATAAGTGGAAAGGAATTATGTTGTCTCAGTTACACCCAAAAATGAAGAGCTGACAGGCACTATGGGGAAGCAAAAGATAAAAGGGCAGGGGTGTTGGGACTCCAGAAAGTGAAAGGAAAGAGAGGATAAACAGGTAAGTGAGCACAATCAGAAAGAACATTTATTACATAGGAGCTTACTTTTTCACTACTTTGTACAGGCACTTTCTGTTATAAGCAGGTGTGTTTTTTCTGCTGGCCAATTCAAACAGTGTGTCGCCAACAGTTTTATAATCAAACTGTAAACATAAAAGAGGAAGGCATTACAGAAACATAGATCAGCTGCATTCAATAATTTAGTGCAGAACCACTTAAGACACTGTTGCCACTAATTTTCTACTTAACTCCCTGTGCTTCTTCCCCACCACCCCAAGCACACTCATTCTCTCAGCCATGCTCCTTCACATCCTCAGGCCTTTGGTTACTGATCCTACAGCAGTCAGGCCTCACTTTCATAAATCCCAATAGGAACCACTCTTCAGGAAATCTTGTGAGTCCAACACTCACAAAACTGCACAACATTCACTTGTGCTCCAGGTCTTGCACTTCGAGAACCAGCAATTTGATCTACGTTTAAATCAAGCAAGACAATAAAAATGGTCTTCTACCAGTTTTCAAAGAAAAAAAGTTCATTAGGCTAGTTGAATATTGTTTGTGAGAGCTTTTCATTTATAAGAGAGCAGCCATCAGACTTAATCAGATTTAACAAGGCAATTCCCTAGTGCTCAGACCCTACAGAAATTAGTATGTTGTCAAAGACAATACCAACCTGGAGAACAGGCCCAATGTTATCATCTGCATCTTCTAAAAGGTTGTCTGGTGCCTCTGAATCTTGGGAATGTTTGTTTGGCAAGTCTGTGCCTGCAGGATAAAAGCAACACATTTTACAGAGCACCAAATGTGAAATCCATAACAGCCTTCACTAAGGTCAGTGAAGCTGCCATCAACATAAAGGAGAGATGCTTTATGCAAGCTGTTAGATGTCTAATGTTGCACACCAGCACCTCAAGGACATTGCGTGCGCGCACACACACAATCTCCCTTTACCCTCAGGGGAAGGACACAACATGTGTCATGTTAAAACAGCGGCCAGAAAGGTGGGGAAATTTGAAAAGGAGACAGAGTACTAAGCTTTGCACACATTAGGTTTCGGTTCAATCCCTGGTATCTCTAGGTGGGGCTAGGAAAGACTGCTCCCACAGGTGTCACATGCTCCCATGAGCTCGCTTTTACTAGTAAGCATATGGTTGCATTCTGAGTTGAAGTTTTCAAAGCAGAAGACATGACAGGAATCCATTCTAGAAGTTACAGTTATTACTGTGGCCAGACCCATACCTTTGACTGGCTCGTTCTCTCCTTCATTACTTTCATCTTCTTCTGATAAGTCATCATCGCTCCCCGCTTTCAGTTCTTTCATTAAATCTTCTATAGCAAACGGGGACTGATCAACAATGGTTTCAAAGATGCCACGGATTATGACTTGCAGCAAAAGATGACTGAACCATTAAGGGGGGAGGAAGGGGAGGGAAAAAAGGAGCATCACAAAAGCATTCCAATTTATGGACCCTCTTTCCAATCTATCAAAAACTAACCCATGAAAATTGCAAAAATTGTATGCCATTTGCAAAGAGTAAATAAAAGAACTACCAATAAGTCAATCACATAGACTGTGAATCAGAAGCTGCTGTCTTTGGATTCGCCCAGTTTTCTTCAATATCACCATAGTAGCGCCCGAGGATCAGAAACTAGCTTTTTTATCATCAGTATAAAAGGAACTCATGCAGTTCCCATAGCTACACACTTTCATTTCAAGGCACACAAAAGAAAGCTTTGCTTCACAAACTGAACATTTCACTATCTCGCTTCTTCTGTTTTAATTATGCTCTGCGAGTCTATCCAGACGTTATCTACTATTTAAGAAGAACACTCCCCCAACCCTTTAAGTTCAGAGTCAAGCAGCAAAACATAGCTATATAACATACTCCTTGGTCTTGGCAACGATTTTGCAGAATGGTTCTATAAATCTGAGATTCTGGTCTGCGGTGAGCTGCAAAAAAATAAAATACATGGTTAGTTCAACATCAACCTGGCCCACCTATTCCAATTCTACTCAGAGATGGGAAATTTCCCCATCTGAATATTCCCAAGGTTACTTGAAAAGAGCTAGGACTCAGGGGGAAAGAAGCATTTTACAGTTGGGGTACCGTATTTTTCGCCCTATAGGACACACATTTTCCCCTCCAAAAATGAAGGGAAAATGTTTGTGCATCCTATCGGGCGAATGCAGGCTTTCGCTGAAGCCTGGAGAGCGAGAGGGGTCGGTGCGCACCGACCCCTCTCGCTCTCCAGGCTTCAGGAAGCTCTGCGCAACCCTCGGGAGACCGGCGCCACTTCGTGCCCGCCTCCTGAGGGTTGTGCAGAACTGCCTGCAGTCCCGGGGCGAGCGCAGCTCTGCACAGCCATCGGGAGCCGGGCGCAAAGTCGCACCCGCCTCCCAATGGCGGCAGAGAGCTGCCTGCATTCTAAAGCCTGGGGAGACTGGCGCGACTTACCGCTGGCCTCCCTAGGCTTGCGGATAGCAGGCTGTTCTCGGGGTTGGGACTGGGGGAAGCTCGGGCTTCTCCCGCGCCTGGGGGGGGGATACATTTTTTCCCCTTTATTCCCCCCCCAAAAAAACTAGGTGCGTCCTATGGGGCGGTGCACCCTATGGGGCGGAAAATACGGTAAATATATCATAGAAGATAAGCTCTCTCTTGCCAAAAGATACTAACACAGGCTGGCTAAAACCAATATGATAGCCTACAACAACAGAAATACAAGGAGGAAATGTATTTTATTTCTAAATATATATTTATAAATTACTGTGTAACCAACTGAAATGCTGTCAGCATTTGACATGATGTATTATCCTATCATCTGTTAAGGTTGTCATTATTATGGATTATTTTGTTTCCTTTTGATATAGCCTGACCAATTTCAAAAAGATGGAAACACATATCATGATGATATTACTGACACCCCTTTGTAATGTCAGATGGGAAGCATTATACAAAGTCTAGTGATTTCCACTGTATTTAAGCAAGACATTTTACATTTTAGGTAACATAAAAAGTTGAGCAAATCTGCAATCCATGGCGAGGATTTGCTTTTATTAGCATTAACAAATTTTTTCAAATTTTATCTGATTTTATGTTTATATAGCACTACAACAGCAATCATCAATTAGATAGCGTGCCCACCCTAAGCAAATAGTAAACACACACAGAGTAAACTTGACTTTAATATCCTTCCTAGGTGAAGACATTAACAGCACTTGTTTTAAGCATATATTTTAGGGAGACTTGCTGGATTACACAGCAATACAGAGACGTTTTGTTTCCTACCTCTTTAGCACCAACTTTAGCCAATTCGTCCAGATAGATGTCAATAAAATGCAATTTTATCCCAACAGGAGCCTTGCTGTCTGGGTGAATAACCTCCTTCATTAGCAGGTTCAGAAATGGCTCAGTAAAACTGGATGAAAAGTGGGGCGGGGAGAAAATAAAGCACGGTCCATTCATCTGTGTAATGTCATATGGCATTGCATCAGTTCCAAAAGAGTAGCCACTGCTTTTGAACAGAAAACAATCTGATCCACTGAAATAGAGCAACAGTGTGAATCGGATGTTTTCTTCTCTAAGTGATTTACCAGGGTGAGAGTTCCAACAGGTTTACCCTCTCCAAACAAATCCTTTAATTAGCAATTCACTGGATATAAGATGGTAGGAATTCAAAATCCAAAATTTTCAGTGGCCATTAATTATTTTGGTCAAGCAAATATGTACATTGGTATAATTTGCACAGCTGACACAACTTGCACAGGATTCATGGGAATCGCAGCTAAGCAATGAAGATTTTATATAGATCGGAAATAAATACAACACAGATTTTAATTATTAAACAATCCCTAACTTTTCTCACAGTGCAATTAATCTACTGCACCTCTACTCAAACCTTTATTTTCTTCTAGGAGCACAATCTGGTATTTCTAGTGGGTTGCACTGAGGCCATTTTAAGAAATAGGCCATGTGCCTCTTTTTTCTTCAGCAACAAAATTTATTGTGTGCATAAAAGCCAGGATGCAAGTGTGTAGGAGAAAATAATAGCAGAACCACTGAAATTTAATTATAAGAAATTGTTATTATTATTGTATTGCTACTTTATATAGGTCCAACTCTATGGATGTTATGGATGAATAATCCCCAGTGAAGTATTCTTACTATTGCTATTCAATTTATGGCGGTAGTACAAGTTTTAACAATGCCGTTAATGTAGGTCTACCTGGAAATATGTCACATATGTGTTCAATTTATCTTAGAATTGCTGCTTGGAATACAAAACCAGATTTGCAGAAAAATATGTAGAAAGGAAGTGAGCGCAAGATGGGTTTTTGGGATGAGGCCCATTATGCCAGCCTGGATAGCTCAGCTGGTTCCAGCTTGGTGCCAAAAATGCCCAGGTTATAGGTTTGATCACCATATGGGACAGCTCCCTATTCCTGCATTGCAGGGGGCTAGGGGGCTGGGCTAGATGATCCTCAGGGTCCCTTCCAACTCTACAATTCTATGGTTCTATAATGCTTATCAGGGATTGTGAAAGAAAATTAATTCGCAATTCATCAATAGATTTAGAGTGAGCAAGAGCAGTTTCTGTCTGTCTGTCTGTCTGTCACACACACACACACACACACGCCACCTACCTTTCATTCCATCCATTTCTTTTCAGTACTTCAAAGGACTGTCTCAGCACCATGCGGATCAACTAGGTTAGAAAAAGATGCATCCCATCATGTTTCAATTGATAGGAAATCATCACTTTGTTGACAAACATCTTAACCATCCATGCAACCTTATACATGTCTATAACACCTACTGTTTTGATTTGGCTTTACCCTCAAATCAGCACTTATAGGATTACAGCCGATTTTCCTGTTTTTGTAAGAACGTAACTTCACATACAGAAATTTAAAGTCTTCTCTTGATGCTAAATGGATTACGGAAGTATGGTGGGACTGCAGAACTCATGCGAGGTTTCTCCATAACACCAAAATCCCCCAGCACACAACAGTCAAGATTAAACATGACATGTTCACGTCTCTCCACTCTGGTTTAAAAATGTGAATTCTAACTATAGATTTGAAGAGTTCTCTATCTATTCCCATTGCTGAATCTTACTTGTGTTGTGTTCATTCATTATGCTACTACCTAATTTTACGAAACAGGGCAATCCAAAAAGCGGAAGATTTTTCACCCCACACCACTGATTATGCTCCTTTAAAAGATGGTAGAAGAAACAGCTTTTACCATGTAAAATTTATCTAAGCGCAGGTTGTCTATTCCATTCCACTCACGGTTCATGGTCTGCCAAAAAGTCTGAATGAACAAATGCCCTGCAGTGAAATAAATAGAGGCAGCTTTAAAGTTCCATACAAGCTGTGTTAGTTCAAAACATTTTCACTACACCTTTCACAAATGGAGGGGGAAAATACAAAGCTGAAGCTTGCAGTTTAAAAGAAAGTTGAGTACTGTAAGGTGGGGAATGCATACGAGGTGTAAAAAATTATGTGCAATGTGATAAAAGCGGATAGTTTCTCTCTCTCATAATACAAAAAGTGAGACCACCCAATGAAGCGGAATGTCAGAAGATTCAGCAGAGACAAAAGATAGTACTACTTCACACAATGTGTACTTGACAGATGGCTTTATCCTCTATCTACCCAAGTTGGTCATTGCAGTCTGCAGAAGAGATTTTCCTACAAGTTCCAAAGCTTTCAGAAGCTAGCTCCACAGTAATGCAGGATTTTAGTGTGTTTTGTGGAACAGCATTCCTGTAGCAATATGACAGGTGCCCACTATTTGCATTTTCCAGAAACAATTGAAGACATCTTTGTTATGACACTTTCCCAGAAGGGTGAATAGGTATCTGTCACTGGTGTCTATTTTGCATTTATTTTTATCCACTATTTTCTGTATTGTTTTAAACTGTTTTTATTGCATTATTTACATCACCTTAAAATGTATACAGAAAATGATAAATAAACAAATAAATGCTAGCTACTGTAGAACTGTTTTCACAAGATGTAATGACAACCACCAACTCAGATGGCTTGAAAAGAGGATTTAATCAATTCATGAAAGATAAGGCTACAAATGGCCCCTAGCCATGATGGCTGGTTATGCTGCCTCTAGTGTTAGAGGCAGTATGCTGCTGAATATGAGTTCCTGGGATTCATAAGTGCGGAGAGCACTTCTGCAGTCAGGCCCTAGTTATAGGCTTCTCAGAGGCATCTGGCTGGCCACTGTGAGCAGGATGCTGGACTAGATGTGGCCAGCAGGATTCTAGCTATTTTCACATGTGAAGGAAAATTAAGATAACTCCAAGGTGAACAGTGGTAGTTAATTATCTCTCTGTTCTCAATAAGTGAAGGAAGCACAAAGCCATCAGTGTGCTGCTGAAGCAAAAAACCTGAAGGGGTTGGCAAGGATCTGAAAGTCATCAAATCCAACCCACTCCCCAAGGCCTAATCTTCCAAGATTTATCCAGAGGGATCTGACATTTTATTCTCCCAACAGAAATATTTGTTGTTGTTTAGTCGTGTCCGACTCTTCGTGACCCCATGGACCAGAGCACGCCAGGCACTCCTGTCTTCCACTGCCTCCCTCAGCTTGGTCAAACTCATGCTGGTAGCTTCAAGAACACTGTCCAACCATCTTGTCCTCTGTCATCCCCTTCTCCTTGTGCCCTCAATCTTTCCCAACATCAGGGTCTTCTCTTCTCTTCTCAGGAGTCTTCTCTTTTCATGAGGTAGCCAAAGTTTTGGAGCCTCAGCTTCACGATCTGTCCTTCCAGTGAGCACTCAGGGCTGATTTCCTTAAGAATGGATAGGTTTGATTTTCTTGCAGTCCCTCTCCTCCAGCAAACAGAAATATACACAGGACCTATTCACATGTTATTCCAGTTGCTTCTCAAAACTGCTCGGTACAGATGGAGAGAATGTCTGACCTAGCATTCCACATGTTTCAGCAGAATTCTATGGTTAAGTATAGCTGCCTGCACTGATGAGTTCTACAGGAGTCTTGATGATGTGTAAGAATTTCACCTTGTGACCAATAGAGCCTCTTATATGTAGTAAGGTACGCAGTTCTGCAGCAAACAGTGGTTCCCCAAACACTGCCCCCCCAAAATAATAATGGGCTATTCATGTGGTTTTCATACAAAATGAAGACAATGCTTCAGGACATCATTTTTTTTATATGCTAATAAGCAGAACAAACAAACTTGGCTGGAAACCCCTGAACATATATTAAAAGTAAAAACTAAAAAAATTAAAAATAACTTACAAGCATCTATATTCTCTATTACATGGGTAAGTTGTGCTATATTGTTCGATAACTCCTCCTAAAAATGAAAGGATTTTTTTTAGTATACAGTGTTCCAAGAGTAGATTCCATTTTTCTATTTCAGAAACTACCCCCTCACTCCCAAACACTGAAACTGCTCTCTAAACTCCCCCAAACAAAGAAAAGACTATTTGAGAATTTGACCAATAAGGTCAAAATATACAGTGGTCTGAAATAGTAGACAATTGAAGAACCTTCTTACCCAAAACAGGGTGGACATTTCAATGCAGAATTTGGTCAGAGACAGACCTATAACATAGTCTTCAGTGCTACCTGTACAGTAGCAAACATGTCTCCAAATTTCAACCACTTACTATTTACTTACCACACTCATCACCCTGTACAATTGTCTTTCATGTTGTTTTGGGGACAAAGGAAAAATCACCTCCAAAATCCACCTGAACAATGAGCATTTTGTTACCCCCATATACTGTAACATGCCAGAGGGGGAAAATACATGAATAAAAGCATAAGCAACGTCAGTGCATGATGAAGAAGGGCCACAATGTCCCCTCCAGCCATTACACTGCTCCAGAGGGTGGAGCACCCAAGGTCCACAGACAACTGCTCCATTCAACGGCAATGCATCCTTACACAGATTGTACATACCTGAAGCAGGGGTTTATCCTGCATCCACATGCAATAGAACAGTCCTTTCCATATTTTCAGCCATTCTTCCTGGCTAAAGGTACCTGGAGCAACAGAAGTAAACTGCGCATTAGAGAAAAGGAGGCAAGTTTCCCCAGTCTGTCCTACAAAAAGCCCCTAACCCCTAGAGATAACGGGAGCCCATTTGCCCATGAAGAGTGGCGCCTCCCCTTCAACCGTACCATGACTCCACACTCGCTTATCACACCGACCCTCAGTAGTTCACACGGTACCTGAGAAGCAGAGCCCAGTTGCAAGCACCTCACGTCCCGGCACCCACGTGCCCGCTCAACCCCAAGCCCGCCTTTCCCTCCTCAGTCCTGTCGCTGCTTCGGGCGGCTGTTCTTCTGCCCTCTCCGCCGCTCCAGCAACCCGGGGCGCCCGGCTGCTCTGCCCCACCAGCGCCACGTGCTTCCCCCGCATCCCTTCCCCGCTCTTACTCGCCGGGCTCCGAGTCCGGAGAGCGAGGTAGCCGCGCAGCTTCTTCAGCGCCCGGTCCCGAACTCGCTTCTCGTTGGCGGCCAGCCTCTGTGCGAACTGAACCTCCGGAGGCTGCGCGGCGGCGGCGGCGGCGGCGGCGGGAGCCATGACACCCCCACCAGCCCTGCTCGCCGGAGAGAGAGAGAGAGAGAGAGAGAGAGAGAGAGAGAAAGGTAACGCGCCGCCCTACGTGGGCCGAGCCCGGGCAGCCTCCCGGACGCCTGCGGATGACGTCACAGCCGCTGCTCCGTCGCAGACCCCCAGGCGCAGAACGCCGCGAGCCCGCCGATTCGGCCGCTGGAGAGAAAGGGGCGGGGCATAGCGGAGGGGGCAAGGCGGCGCGTGGCGCTCGAGGCAGCGAGTGGCGCAGCGTGCTACCCTACCCAGTCAAATAGGGCGTTTAATATGCCCTCCTCTTTATACCCAAGTTGCGAACGAGAATACGAGCAAATTAAAAATACACGGTCAACAAAGAGGGGAAAAATAATCCAATATCAAAAAAGCATGCTATGGGACCTACTCCCAGGTAACAGCACATCGATACACAGAAATCTCCTCCACTGAGTTCGATGAGGCTTTGCCCCAGGTCAGAACTAGAGCCCCAGCGGGTGTAGGGTTGCAACCTTATTCCCACCGAAGTCATGGTTTTTTACCTTTGCGAAAAGATTGAGGGCGTTTTAGTTCAAGGCGAGTAAATAGGGGTGACGTGACAGGTGCAATCAACGCCACACTCGAATCAGCCACTGCAATGCTGGCATCCGTCTGTTTCGAGGGACAATCTGGACTGGAGTATGCTTCCGGGCGTGAAGTCAAACCGCTACTTTAGCAGCACAGAAGTGACCTCTCCGGGGAGCAAGTCCGGGCAGTGTGCATGGAGGCCCTGGGCTGCCCAGGCGACAAGACCCCCCCCCCTCGGCCTCACTGATGGTCCAAAGGAAAGCAGAGCAATGCTTTATATGAGAGCTGGGGCTGGTCGTAAAGGCAGCTAGCTGTTCGATTTTTGTTGGCAAAGGATAATGTCGCAGATGCGGATCTTCACTCAAATACCACAAAAGAAACAAAAATTTTATTGCTAACCTATACAGAACCGATTTCATGTAAACTGCATCACCCTACATTGCGGGGGGTTGGGCTAGAATAGATGACCCTTGGGTACCTTCCAACACTACACTTCTATGATTCCTCTTAACAGACTGTGCGCGCATCGCGAGGAATCTCAATTTTATCCCCTGCTTCACATTCCCGTGCCATTCCCCCCCCCCCTCCGCTTCTCTCAGGCTTGAGTTCACTCTTCCACCAAACGGAGCTCGCCGCTGATAAAGGAGGAGCGAAGGGTTTCTTCGAAATTAATCTCTATGGTTTTTTGCGCGAGCTTCCAACGTTAAGTATGGGGTCTCCGCCACAGAGGTGCGAAAGGTGTAGAGCGGACACCATCAAGAATTTGGACTGGGGCGGCTTCCGAATTCGGAACGGAAGTTCCGAGGCGCGTGACCCCACCCACTTCCCCCCACCCTCCTCCTATCAGGCGTTGGGAGGCTTAGCTGGGCGGGGCCAGAAGGGACTCCTATCTCGCTCGCTCGCTCGCTTGCTTCGCGGCTGGCTGGCGTTGCTATGAAGCGCGCGAGCCGAGGCAGCGCGTGCTGCCCGCGGGAGGGCGAGCAGGTAGCGCGAGGGCTCGGCCCAGGAGGACGAAGGAAGCGCCTCGGCCTACTCTCGTTCCGTTAGGATCCGGCGCTGAGCGCGGGGATGAGGGACGAGCCCCTCTTCGCCCTCCTCACAGCAGCCTCTGAGGCACCTTCGTCCCCTGTCCTGTTCCCGCCTCTGCCCCACAAAACACACCGGGGGACGTTGGGATAGCCGCGCGCTCTCAAGCTTAAATGAGGGGATAAAAAAAAGGGGAGAAGGGCAGTTGTGGGTGCAGCCTCCAGCTCCTTATAAAGGGCGACCTTGGCCCAAACATGGAGTCAGATACGCCCTTCTGCTCTTTCCCCTCTCTTCCCCTGCTTGTGTCTTCTGCCTGGTATGCCCCACGGAGAGCCTCAAGGTCCATAAATAACAACACCCTAGTGGTCCCAGGCCCTAAGGAAGTTAGATTGGCTTCAACCAGAGCCAGGGCCTTTTCAGCACTGGCCCCAACTTGGTGGAACGCTCTGTCTCATGAGACCAGGGCCCTGCAGGATCTGATTTCTTTCCGCAGGGCCTGTAAGACAGAGTTGTTCCGCCTGGCCTTTGGCTTGGAGCCAATTTGATTCCCTCCCCCCCCATTTTCTTTTTTCTTTTCCTTCTCCTGCAATGAGGCTACATTTTAATGTTTTAATGTTCCATTATTTTAATGTTGTATTTTATTTTTGTTTTTAAGTTGTAATCATTCATCTTGTTTTTATTATTGCTTGTAAGCCGCTCTGAGCCCGGCCTTGGCTGGGGAGGGCGGGGTATAAATAAAAAAATATTATTATTATTATTATTATAACAGAGGCCAGCAGGCCTAGCAGTTAACAGGACTGGGGCTGGTGGGAGTTGTAGTCCTGACAACTTTTGGAGGGTCAAAAGTTACCGAAAACTTTATGACTGGAACATTTTCCTTGGTGCGTGGTGGCTTTGGAGTCATGGACTGAAATTTGAGGCATCCGGGTTCTTTTGCTAGTGTTTAAGATGGTGCCTTCAATTTGTCGTTCAGAACTGAGAAATAGTTGTTTACAACACCCCTGTAATGTAGACTTCTGGACTTGGAAACTTAGGTTGGACTGTGGTTATTGTAGTTGGGGGGAGGGTGAAGAAATTTCAGGGGTCTTGAAAGCTGAAAACAGTTCTAGAATGTGGCCAACGTGTCATATACGGTAAATAGTAAGTGCAGAGAAAAAGATAATGAGTTTTTGTTTCTGTTACAGAAAGTGGAGACGCAAGGGGAATTTGTTAAAGTCAGAAAGAGAGCTTTGGAGAGGTTGACTACTGAAGTGATGCAGCTACATGACATTTTGCCCAAAATATTGAATTATGATATCTTGGAGAACTTGCAGAAATTGGATGCTGTTGAAACAAGTGAGTTCTTAGGTTCTGTCATTAATGCTATAAAATCATTAATGCCATAAAAGCAGCTTCGAGCGAACAACTTAAGTTTGTGGTGGTGGTGGTGAATATTTTTGAAGTAACTGAAAGTTGAATAATCGAGGTCTAAGTTAGATAGGACATAGAAACGTTTAACTCATTCTTGACCTAAAGAAAATACTTGTGGTTGGGTGAGAAGAGGATTTCAAAATGTCAGAGAGATAAGGGAATGCCCAATCCTTTCCTTGTCTGATGCTCCTCTGTTTCAAATCTTCCCTGGGGAAAAACAGCTTTGGGAGGGAATAGTGATTTGGAGTGGAGAAATGGTTGGCAGGGAAAGGGTTAAGCACCTGCCTTTTCACTGCTTCTCTCCAGCACCTTCTTTACATATTTCTCATGGCAGAATCTGAGCTTTTTCACTTAGCCACATTTTATATTGCTACTGATTAGTGGCTACATGTGCATTATAGTAAAGTGGTACCTCGGTTTACAGATGCTTCAGATTACAGACTCCGCTAACCCAGAAATAGTACTTCGGGTTAAGAACTTTGCTTCAGGATGAGAACAGAAATCATGCGGTGGCGGCGCAGCAGCAGCGGGATGCCTTATTAGCTAAAGTGGTACCTCAGGTTAAGAACAGTTTCAGGTTAAGAACGGACCTCCAGAATGAATTAAGTTCTTAACCCGAGGTACCACTGTATTTGAGAATGCTTGTTCTTCTTTTTATTGTTTTACTTGAGCCCTCCATTTTTTACAGTTGTGGAAAGGAAAGATATTGAAGTGGAGCAATTAAGAATGGATTGCGAACACTATAAAGCCCGTTTAGAAGCAGCCCAAGCAGATTGTATGAAAGAAAGAAAGGTAGGTAGATTATTAGCTGAAACCCACTCTTTTTACACACACAATTGTGCTATACCTCTAACAATAAGGGCAATCGTAAACATGCCTACTCAGAGGTAAGTTCAGTGGGACTTAACTCCAGCTAAATGTAGGAAGAAGTGCAACATCCATACGTGTTGAGACAGTTGGGGGGGCATGCTTTTCCGTACTGGCAACCCCCCCTTTTTGTAGAAAGGTTCCTGCAAAAAGTGTGAAAGAAGGTTCATTCTGTCTTATGGTAGCCTGTTACATCCTACAAGTTGCTTGGGGAGTTTCTGAGCCCTGCTGCAAAGACCTAGCCGAGGTATAAGAAAAAACAAAAGAGAAGCTTTGACCTTGACAGATTAGAGAACTGGGCAAAAATAAACAAGATGAATTTTAACAGGGAGAAATGTAAAGTATTGCACTTGGGCAAAAAAAATGAGAGGCACAAATACAAGATGGGTGACACCTGGCTTGAGAGCAGTACATGTGAAAAGGATCTAGGAGTCTTGGTTGACCACAAACTTGACATGAGCCAACAGTGTGACGCGGCAGCTAAAAAAGCCAATGCAATTCTGGGCTGCATCAATAGGAGTATAGCATCTAGATCAAGGGAAGTAATAGTGCCACTGTATTCTGCTCTGGTCAGACCACACCTGGAGTACTGTGTCCAGTTCTGGGCACCACAATTCAAGAAGGACACTGACAAACTGGAACGTGTCCAGAGGAGGGCAACCAAAATGGTCAAAGGCCTGGAAACGATGCCTTAAGAGGAACGGCTAAGGGAGCTGGGCATGTTTAGCCTGGAGAAGAGGAGGTTAAGGGGTGATATGATAGCCATGTTCAAATATATAAAAGGATGTCACATGGAGGAGGGAGAAAGGTTGTTTTCTGCTGCTCCGGAGAAGCGGACACGGAGCAATGGATCCAAACTACAAGAAAGAAGATTCCACCTAAACATTAGGAAGAACTTCCTGACAGTAAGAGCTGTTCGACAGTGGAATTTGCTGCCAAGGAGTGTGGTGGAGTCTCCTACTTTGGAGGTCTTTAAGCAGAGGCTTGACAACCATATGTCAGGAGTGCTCTGATGGTGTTTCCTGCTTGGCAGGGGGTTGGACTCGATGGCCCTTGTGGTCTCTTCCAACTCTATGATTCTATGATTCTATGATCTTTCCAGAGTTCTGTGAATATGGAATTTCCCAAAATCTTGTGTAATATTCTCAGGAAACAAGGGATAACATTAGCATCTATGCCATCCATCACATGGAAAAGATTCCAGGGAGAAATTATGGAGAATTGCTTTTTAATGCCAATGAAGCTAAAGAATTGTATTAGGAAAACAAGGAAGGCAACAGTCTTGCATACAGATTTACAAATAAAACCAGTAGAGACTATCTAACTTCGCCAGTTACCTGCTTGAGTATTTTCTTGGATTTCAGAGCACATTCAGAGTTCCTGGTAAAACAGAGGTTCTGAGAGAGAGAGAGAGCATCTTTGACTCTTGCTTAGGTGTTTCCCAGAATATAAAAAACTGAAATGAAAGTTTCACATATTTATGGGAATCAGAGACTAAGCAAAGTTGGCCTCCTTCCCATGATGGGTTATTGCTTGGCTCTGTCATGAAACTTCTTCCATCTCTGATGTAATTGTTCTCTGGCCGGCTAGAAAATTACTTAGAGGTTAGTTCCACCTTTTAAACAATTTTACAGCTGTAAAATTTTATTGAAAAATTTAAAGCTACATTTGGATGCAACATTGTGAAAAATCTTCAATCCTGAGTGTTTGTTCAGAAACAGTTAAGGATATATGGTTCATACTAAGGGTTCCAGATGCTCTAAGTAGCACTGTGGAGGTCCATCAGAACATAGCTGTTTGTAACATATGTCAACTCACATTGAGCTCAGTGAGAGTTCCAAGTAACTATTGATCGCAACTTTTGTTGACATTTTAGAGTACAGTCCTCCAGTCACTTTCCTGGTAGTAAACGCCATTGACTTTAGTGGGATTTGCCTCTGTACTTTTCATGTATTAACCTACAATACAGGACTTTCCTGCTGGTTTGCTGTCTTATGTTCATGCGAGCATATCACAGGAATGATTCAATTACTGTATTTTTCGCTCCATAGGGTGCACCTAGTTTTTAGGGGGGGAATAAAGAATTTTTTTTCCAAACCCCCCCCCCCAGCCCCAAAGAGCCAAGACAGCCAGCGGGATCCATCCCACTGGCTGTCTTGGCTTCCTCTTTAGCCACGCGCAACCTCTCCAGGCGGCAGAAGCTGCGCACGGCTTTGTTTTTAGCCGCGGGGATGGGATGGGGGAAGCCCAAGCTTCCCCCACCCCCAGAACAGGCTGCTATCTGCAAGCCTTCGGAGTGCCAGCAGGAACTCCCACCACGCTCAGAAGGCTTGCGGAGAACAGGCAGCTATCCACAAGCCTTCGGAGCCTGGTGGGAACTCCCGCCGCAATCAGAAGGCTTGCGGATAGCTGCCTGAAGCCTCGAGAGCGAGAGGGGTCGGTGCGCACCGACCCCTCTCGCTCTCCAGGTTTCAGCGAAAGCCTGCATTCACTCCATAGGATGCACACACATTTCCCCTTCATTTTTGGAGGGGGAAAAGTGTGTCCTATAGAGGGGAAAATGCGGTAATTTAGTGTTACTGGATCTTTTCTAGCTAGGATTAATTCTGTAGTGTAATTTCTTGAATTGTTTTCATTTTTCCTTTCTGGACAAGGTCTGTGGAATGTCTGCTATTTCTGCTTCGCCCACCTCCCCATTTCTTTATGTGCAGCCCCATGCACACTTACCTTTAAATTCTGTATAGCTTATTTGCAGGTGTTGTAACTCCATCTTCACATGGAGAATGCATTTTTACCACGCTGATAGAGGAACAATTGTACCAAAAGTGTACTAGTTTACATAAGATGTATCAGGCAAGAGTTTTCAGGAGAGATCTAACAAATCTTTTGAGTTCTGTTTCCCTCCAAACCTCCTTGTGGTACCAAAGACAAAAGCTTGCCCCTTTGCCAAAGAGGGAGCTGCACTAATGGAAAGCATATCTTTTGCCTGGCTCAGGTTGTAATCCTAACGCAATTTATATTAGGAATAGAATTGTAGAGTTGGAAGGGACCATGAGGATGGTCTAGTCCAACCTTCTGCAGTGCAGGAATATGCATTACAGGGGATAAAACCTGCAACCTTGGCATTACTAGCACCATGCTCCAACCAACTATTACAATATAATTCCCATTTAATGCAGTTAGGATTTACTTCTGAGTAGACATTGTTAGAATTGTGGCTTATATTCCCAAGAATACTTGTTTGAGAACATTGCTACTATCTATTTTTATATAATTATCCAGACTGTTCTTTTCTTCTGCTTATGACAGTGTAATGTTCCCATAGAAGCTGCGAGATGAAATTCTGATGAATATGCTTAAGTTTGCCATGCGTTCTATATCAAGCTCCTTGAAGGAAAATGGAATGTAAATGTAAATATAAATGAGCAAGAAGTCTTCTACGTATGCAAATATGAGAGAATTCCACAGTTTAGGAAGAATTTAAATCTTAGCAGATCTACTTCACCAGAGCCAAGTTTTTTTGTTTTTTGTTTAATGCTCAGAGGACTTTGGAACTTATTGAGAAATCTAATTAGAACAGTCTGATATAATCCAATATGAATCACATATTAGCTTTATTACTTTCAGGAAAAATTAACTGTTCGGCAGCAGCTGAATGAGGCAAAGCAACAATTATTGCAGCAAGCTGAATATTGTACAGAAATGGGTGCTGCAGTTTGCACGTTGTTGTGGAGTATCTCTAGCAATGAAGAAGCAGTTAAAAGTATTCTAGGAAGTGTAAGTTCAGTGACTGCAGAGATCTTTATTTGTTACGTATTATACACAAATGACAGCGTTGACTCAAACATTTTTTTTAAAAAAATACTTTTGTGTCATTCTGATTAGAATGTCCATATAGCAGCTGACAATCTGCATTTGTTTACTGTGATTGAGACACTAAAATTGCTACATTATTATTATTAGTAGTAGTATTAGTAGTATTTCTACACCGCCCACCAGGCTAGGTATCCCCAGCCACTCTGGGCGGCTTACAGCATATATATAACATTGTAAAACATAAAACATTAAAAACTTCCCAATACATCAGGAAAAGTGGCTAAAAGTTCCTATTCCAAATGCCTTTGTGAACAGTACAGTTTTCAAAGATGTATTTTGAAAGGCAGTGATAACTCCTGCTTGACTTCTGTTGCCAAGGATTTCCTTAGAGCAGGACCTGGTACACTAAAGACTCAGTCTCTGGTAAAGACCAACTAGATGTAAAGGACACCACCAAAAATGTCCCATCACATGATCTCTGTGATCAAGGTGCATAAGGAATTAGGTGGCCTTTAAGGGACTTTGGGCTCATGTTTTTAGGGCTTTGTGAATTTACACAGTAAACCTGAACCTGGCCTGGTACCAAATCAGCAACCAGGTAAGTAGATGTGTATAGGATTCCACTGTAAGTCACTTTAATTTGTGAATAAATATCCAGACTTCAAAATAAAATTCCTTAGGGAAAATACAAAATGTATGAACCCACAGTAATTGTAATCTGTGAATGAACTAAATATGACAAATTCAGTCTATGTGCTAGGTTTACCCAGCTCAAACCATAATTTCCCAACTGCAATGTGTAAGACAAATTTTTTTCAACAGCTATGTGTAAGACAATAACTGCTGCAGCATATTAATATGGTGTAGTGGTTAGCATAATCAAATTAGGACTAGGGAGACCCAGTTTCAAATTTCCACCCTGCCATTAAGCTTACTGGGTGTCACTTGGTTATATTATATGTTGGCCTGTCTTGTTGTGAAGCTTAAATTAGGAGGACAGGTGGATAGATGACCTGTATGGCACCTTGAATTCCTTTGAAGTTAAGTGGTATAATACATTTCCCTTGTTGCTTTTTCTGTCACAACCTGAGCAGCTTGTCTCTGTTGGCACATGCACTTTGGGGTTTTTTCTTTCTTTATCTGAGGTGTTGTCCCCTGCACAGAAACAAGGAGATTAGTGGCATATATTATGGCACACATTTATTTATGCCCTGATATTATTTATTAGTTTTTCATAAATCTAACTTTTGGAACTATCTTCTTGTCCTCTGGGCCTTTGGATGGGCCATCTGAATACATTAGCACAGCCTTTCTCAGCCTTGGGTTCCTAGATGTTATTGGATTACAACTCCCATCATTCCTAGACAAGATGGTCAGTGATGATCGGAGTTGTAGTTCAAGAACATCTGGGAACCCAAGGTTGAGAAAGGCTGCATTGCAGGTTGATTTAGGTTTCTGTTTTCTAAGATTATATTTTATAGAGTTGTGACCTGCCAAGGACCTCTTGTGCAGGATATAAATCTCAAGAATGAATAAACTAATGAAAGGAAATAAAGTGCCACAGGATCCTTCGTTGTTTTTGCTACTAACACAGCTACACATCTGGAAATGTTTGTGCTCTGTACATAGGTGAAACCACCTGTTCTGCTGCTCCTCTTGAACATGGGTTACATTCTTGATGTATGCACTGAATGGCATCTCAATAATATGTTGGAATCCTACTAATCTGATGCCTAGTTTCATAATGTTTGTAGACATTATTTTCCTAGTTAAACTCTTCTTGCTACAGTTGCTAGGAGAGTTTAAGTCACTGAAAAACATTTGTCTTAATAGAGGAGTCTTGGTAATGTTCTGTGCAGATCAGTATCATAGTGCCATTGAGTTTTACCTACTGAAAAAAACTAACCATTATTTAAAAACTCGTAAGTTCATAACCATAAAGTAGTAATTTTTCCTTATGAATTTTCAGAGTAAAGCTATAAAGTTTTTTAGCATTGCTGGACAGACTATGGAGAGTTTTGTGCGATCATTAAGTGAAGATATCAAACAGCAAGACATGGATTCTGATGAAAGTCAGTTTGTGTTAGGTTTGGCAGGGATTGTTACAAGTAAGTTTGTCCTGGAATGTCATAGGAATAATGAAACACATCATATATAAGTTAGCATTTTTAAAAAAAGTTTCTACCTTTCAAAAGACTTTTTCTGAGCTGATATACTTCAGAGTAACTTTTAGTAGTTTAGCTGTAGCATTTAGCAAAACTCACCTCCCCATATTAATGACTTCCTACTTGAGAACAAATATTGAGTACAGTGGTACCTCTAGTTACATAAGCTTTAGGTTACATACGCTTCAGGTTACAGACTCCGCTAATCCAGAAATAGTGCTTCAGGTTAAGAACTTTGCTTCAGGATGAGAACAGAAATCGTGCTCTGGCGGCAGCAGGAGGCCCCATTAGCTAAAGTGGTGCTTCAGGTTAAGAACAGTTTCAGGTTAAGTACGGACCTCTGGAACGAATTAAGTCAGTGTTTCCCAACCTTTTTTGGGCAAAGGCACACTTGTTTCATGAAAAAAATCTCGAGGCACACCACCATTACAGCCCCGTGACGTCAGCGCGCAGTGTCACGCCGGGAGGGACGCACGAAAGTGTAAGTTTCAATTTTTTCCCCTCCCCCTTGCCTTCCTTCTGTGCCAACCGCCAAAAAGCCAAGAATCGCGGGACCGCCGGCGGAGGGGGGGAGGGCGAGCGGAGGCAGCGGCGAGCCCCGTTCCTCCCCATCCGCCCCATTCCGTGCAAGGAGCGCGAACAGGTGTGAGAAGGGGGTCAAACCTGCGGGTCGGCGCCGGGGAACCTCCAAGCTTTGGGGGGGGGAGGAGGCAGCAAAGCGAGGCAGGAAGGAGAGCACGGCTTGGCGAAGTCCTCGGCGGCGAAGACCAGCAGGTCCGGCGGCCGGTGCCGCAGCACCTCCACCGTGTAGCCCTGCAGCAGCTCAGTCAGACCCGGCGGGATCTCGATGCTCATCTTGTAGCCGAGGCGCGCGGGAGACTCAACGGACGGGCCCAGGAGAGAGAGAGAGAGAGAGACACGACGGAGAGAGAGCGGGAGTCCCTGCTCGCCGCCGCTACAACTACTGTGGCGGTTGGTCGTGGTCGCCGCCGCCGCCGCCCACCTCTATCTATCTCTCCCCCTCAGCTTTCTACACGGGCCTGGAGCCGGAGGTGGGGGGTGGCCGCCGCCGCTTTCTCCGCCTCCACGTCCTGCCTCCTCCTCCTCGAGCCCTCCGTCAGCCCTGAGGGAACCGCCGCGCTTGCGCCGCCGCTCTCTGACACGCGAGAAAGAGAAAGGAACGGAGCGGCGGGGTAGTCGGGGGAAGGAGGGTCCGGAACGGAAGCGCGAGGCGAGCTGCGCATGCCCAGCAGGAAGCGGCGGAGAGTGCCACAGAGAGAGAGAGAGAAGCAAGGGAGGGCGGGGAGTGGGCGGGAACACGCTTCATGCGTCACAATAACGGACAAGGGGCGCTCGAGGGATAGATTAGGACCTAATTTGACTTTTACAAAAAAAAAAAAAATCTTTTTAATTTTTCCCACGGCACACCAGGCAACATCTCGCGGCACACTAGTGTGCCGCGGAACAGTGGTTGGGAAACACTGAATTAAGTACTTAGCCTGAGGTACCACTGTAAATTGCTTCTTATGTGTACGATAATAAAACCGATGCATGATTTTAAATAGAACTAGGGAAACGTTGCCCCTGTGACAGATTCACTCTACTTCACACTCACTTGCACTGCCCAGTGCATGCAAACACCACATATATACAGGCTAGAAACATATGTCTCAGCCACTCACACTACATACAAACAGCTACACATACATACTTCCCCTTCCCCCACACCCCAGTGTACATACTTTTTTTCTCCATTAGCATCTTTTGCTCCCCACCTTGCTGATCCTTCTTTTCCTCTCTCAATACAGGAACATCTCCCTGCCCCACCTCGCAGATCCTTCTGTCTCTATCCAAAAGTGTATCTTTCACCCACACCCCACAGATCCTTCTCTCTCTACCCAGGAAGTAGGCAGAGTGCTTGAAGGCTTTCCACAAGCATCTGGTCAGTCACTGTGGACACGGGATGATGAATTGGATGGGTCATTGACCTGACCCAGCAGGATCGTCTTATGTTCTTAAGAGCGTATCCTGTAACCATGAAGTGATGGGGAAGCTATCCTCTTGCTTCTCCCCCAGCACTCGAAGCAAATCCCTCAGGGCTTGCAAAAGGCCTGTGAAGCAGCTGGGACACCCACACTGCTCAAATTAAAGCTGTCCATGGCATGCAAATCCTACACAGGCTTTTTATAACCTCAGAAACAGTCTTAACCATGTAAGCTAAATTTAAAAACTTCATAAGAGTAAAGGAAGGCAGACAAAAATATAATTAATGTATTGAAAAGTGGAATCTCTTTATCCTCTATTAGTCTACTGGAATAATAAAGTGCAAGACCTAGCCCAATACTACTCTTTAGTGGGGGACATATAGGAATATTTTTATATAAATTAGCAATGTAAACATGATTGTAATGTTTTTGTTATTTATTTTTATACCTCAAGTAGGCTTTTGCATTTGTGAGGATTGTAATAACTTTTACAAACAGTGAAATAATACTTAAATACACTTTAGTCAGGTGTGATTGATACATTTATATATGTATCTGAATTATGTATGTACTTTATTGTTCATAATATTTGCAAAAACAGTGTTATTTTACATAATAACATTTGTAAAAACTCATTACAACTAGGCTTGATAAGGAAGTGGGTTGTGCTTATATTTCAGGTTTCTGCAGAATTTGTCCCTCTCAGCCCATGGTTTTCCTCCATAGCTACAACATTTCTCGATTTTTTTAATCTCTAGGAGATGCTGTAGTGAAACATAGCACCCAAAACCAGCACATCATTATTGTTGTCTTGTGGGGGATTATTTTCTAGAAATAACCTTCCCATAGCCTTCCCAACAATTACTGTACAGAATTTTCAGTAGTGCTGTTAGCTTACAAAATTGTGCTGAATAAGAATTCTTCTCTCTTTAAATTATGGGTTTTTGTGTGTGTGTTCTCTTTTGTAGATGTTGCTGCTTTAGCATGTGGTCGTGAATTCCTAGTTAATTCAAATCAAGTATTGTTGGACACAATGATGCAACTTCTGGGAGACATGAAGCTTGGATGCTGCACAAAACTTAAAGTGTATGATGATTGGATGTTTTTAGAATGAAACTTGTTGTCTTAACAATCTAATATAGTCAAGAATGACATATAGCGTGGTGGAATGTTTAAAGTGCTGTGAACTAAAATGAGTTGTTAAGTGGGGAGTCTATAATTTAGGTAAGCTGCTGTTAGACTTAACCCCTAACCCCTCCCTCCCCCTGTATCTTTAGTATGGAGGATAATAATACTTGCCTACCATACAAATGCCTCTGCTTTCTTGTGTGTACTAACATTGGTTATGAGTAACATGAGAGAGGCTCCCAGGTAAGGTTTATGAAGACACTACGAGAGTGGGCAAGTGACAGAAGACAATGGGTATCCAGGGTGCAGTCGTTAGTGGATGGTGTGGTGTGGCAGCAGCACTTACCTGACCTCCCAACAGCTGTGTTGGCTGCTGCTTATGGGGAAGAAGAGTGGGATGGGTGAAGTGGCAGGGTGAATGTACTGGCAGGAGCACTGGATTGGTGTTGCTGTTGTGTGTGCACTGTCCTATTCACCTCTTCCCCTTGACCCTTCCCACTGGGGGAAAAGGTTGTAGCAGTAGAGCATCTGCCTTACAAACATTGTAGATGTCATAGCATATTGAACATGGGGATAAAATTATAGCAAGTACTTTGGCCATCCTTGCATTTGAGCCTCGCAGTCAGCCCAAAAGATCAAATCCAAATCTCTGGAAAGTTTCAGAACTGACGTCCTTAGAGATGTGCCTCTGTCAGTTTGCTGGGTGAAGGAGCAGCAAACCAAACACATTTGTGCAAGAGTTTATGAATGGGTAAAGAGGCTTTCTGTATTACTTCCTTAATAAGCTGTTTAGATATGTAACTCCTAGGCAGGGAAGATTGGGGATTTGTACCTTAGTCTGTAGCTCCAAATACATTAAAATCCAGCTTTGTCTTGTTTGCTACTGAAAATACGCCATATAAATTTCAGTTGTCTCTATATGTTGTCACAAAGGATGGCCACCAGATGGTGCTCCAGGCTTTGTAAAACACTTACAAAGTTAGCATTTCTAGACAGAACTACTGCTGGTCATAAATCTGTATTTTCTTGCCCCAGAAAACCTATAGTTCAAGAGATAACTAAAATGAGATACCTTGTTAAAACGTTTGAACATTTCTTAAAGTATGGGTTTAGTTTTGTAGTATAGCAAATATAAGAGCAGTTGATGATAGAATGTGGTGCTGAAGAAATAGGAATCAACTCCCAGGCTGTTTGCTTTGGCAGACAGCTTTGCCCTTTGAACAGCTTAGCAGAAGATGTTTAAACTCTGTTTCCCTCTGTTAGTATTTTTTACTGCTTTACTTTTTCAGTTCACCATAACCAATCCCTCAGTTCCCTACAAAACAAACAGCTGAAAGGAAAACACAAAGCACAGCCATGTTTCTCTACGTCACTTTTAATCCGTTTTGTTATCTACTGATACTACTGATAAACAGACTGAAAGACCATATCAAGAAGTATTAATCCCTTGCACTGTAAGAAATGTTACATAATTTTACATGGGTTAATGATACTGAACAGCAGACACTGCAAGAGATCCTTTTGTATCACGATATGGCCCTCCTCTGGAATATGATAAGCAGGAATGAATGTGAAGGTCTGGAGAAGGATGTGATTTCCTCTCTTTTCCCATTTTTTCTCCTAACTTGGAGAAAGATTTGAGTCTATCGCCATCAAAGCTATTTTCATTTTCACATTTCTGCTCTGGATAATAGATTTAGAAAACAGAGAGAGTTGCAAAAGCTGAGGTCTCTTTGCCTAATCCCCATCTTGCATAGGGGGCCCAGCACCTGCTGAATAGACAATCTTCGAGGCCCTGATAGAGCCCACTCCAGCCATAGCCCCACAACCAGAGGTTGTGGAATGATGCAACATGATGTGGGAAAGAAAATTTGTATCTGTAGTGACTGAAGCATCTTGAAGCCTATCAAGGTGGAATGCAAGGTATTTTTTTTGCTGCCTTTTCCCTTTGCTTCAGATAGCATCTCCAACCTGAACATGGCAGATCCTTGTCCTTTTCCCCTCTCCTCTCCCCCCCCCCCCCGTCGGAATAGTAGCAGGGACCACAGGTCATATTACAGGTGTGCCAGTGGCAGAATCCACACTACAAAGCATACCAGAGAAGTATTTCATATGAATTCAAATACTATCCACCATTATGTCAAGCTTGTTCAGAAATGTTAGGAAAAAGAGAAAATGTGGATGCCATACCAGTTTGTACAGGGCAGGTGAATTATCCAAGGCTCAGCCTCTTCACCTCACCCTAGGATTGCATTCAATCCAAAGGCTTAAGACCAGATGCCACCATGACCCAGAAGTATCAGAGACCAAAGAAGAACATAGACCAAAGGCGCAGATACTAGCAACAGAATCTGAAAGTATTTTTGGACCCACCACTCTTATGGTGAAGGTGGCTTACCAGAGCATTTTGAGAGCAAAATCTACGATAGCCAACGAGACTCAGTAGTATAAAGCAGATCAGTTTAATGTAATGACAGCTGTGTTTTGTTTTTCATGTTGATTCTCAACCGTTTATTTTTTAAGGGAAAATTTTAAGTTGGAAGGAATAAATTCCTGTCGTAACAGAAGAAGCATAATTTAAAATTTTATTATCTCATTGTTTGAGGGTTTAGGAAGCGTACAATTTAGCAAAGCGGTGTTATGAAACATTTCTGGAGGCTTTTGAAAATAGCTGACTGAGCATAGCACTTATCCACTGTGTATATTTTCAGAGTGCTGTGTAAACAGTAACAAGTGGTTTGACAAGAGTAGTGTCACTTCAGAAATAATGGCATAGTTGGTGACTTTATGTAATTCAACAAAATATGCTTTGGCCTTTCTGAAATGTAAATAAAAGGCTAACTTGTTCCTCTGAGGTAATGGTGGGAAAGTCTTGTTAAGAGTATTTTCTTCTCAACCTCACAACAGATAAGCCCTGGTTTGCTATCCTGATTGAAAGCTGATAACTGGGGGAGAAAAAGCTTTTCTTTTCACAAAAAATTAGCACAGATTTTGAATAGTAGAAGTTGTTTTATTGTCTTTGTGTAATCTTGGAATTTCACACTCTATTGATATTGCTCAAACATTCAGATCATATATTCTTATTATGTGAACTTCAAAGTGGTGGACATAAGTTTTTAGAAGAATGCATGTCATGTGAGTCTGTTCTCCTTCAGAAGCAGAGTAACAGACTAGAATACTTGGCAGTTGCTCCATGTGGCATGACAACAGGCAGGATTAAGATTGATGACTTCCTCCCAAAGGAGGAGCTTCCTTGCAGGACCAGTCTGTTTCCTGTCTCTTAGGAGACAGCAGGGTTTTAGCTAGAGCTCTTTATCAAACAAAAAAGGTATATTGAATGAATCTGCCTTTCACCTTTCTTGACCCCTCTGTACTGAAATTAGGTAGGACAGGTGATGGAGTAAGCCGGGCAGCAAATCCAAGAGAAACAAGCTGCTTAGGCAGAAAAAATCTTTAATGATGGCTCTGACCCCTTGCTACTTAGCCCAGGAATGTAGAGCTGGATAACAGGAGTGCTGTTAGTCTTTCCAGTAGGCCTTTTGCAGAGCTGTGGTGTTTCAGGCCTCCAGAACCTCCTCTGTCTTTACTAGGCTAGTGTACCTGTGAGCCTGTCAGATATGTCTGATGGTTCAGGGCAGAGGTCAGCAACCTTTTTCAGTCGTGGGCCGGTCCACCGACCCTCAGACCATGTGGTGGGCCGGACTATATTTTGAAAAAAAATTATGAATGAATTCCTATGCCCCATAAATAACCCAGAGGTGCATTTTAAATAAAAGCACACATTCTACTCCGGTAAAAACACTAGGCAGGCCCCAGAAATAACCCAGAGATGCATTTTAAATAAAAGGACATGTTCTAATGTAAAAACACGTTGATTCCCAGACCATCCACAGGCCGGATTGAGAAGGCGATTGGGCCGCATCCGGCCCATGGGCCTCAGATTGCCTACCCCTGGTTCAGGGCCATAGCTTATAGAAAGAGCTTCAGGGATCCGTCTCTACTCACTGCAGACTTTTCAGCAAGAGTATCTAATGTAGCACCTAGAAGAAGTTTTTGACTTAGGCCTGGGCCATAGCTGAAAAATCATAAAGTGATATCAGGGATACTCAGTTCAGCATAAATTTTATTTATGTAGGGCTCCAGAGGTTGTCTTTGTAGTACCTAAGGATAAAAAAGTTTTATTCACAAATGTGAAGAAGGAAGACAACAACAGATTTTCAAAAAATCCTGACATTTAGAGACCCTATTCTCTTTGCAAGACATGTCAGTTGAAAAAAATGCGAGATACAGAAAAATCAAGCTTTTTTAAACAAAACAAAAAGAACCTTGAAAGAGGTGGTGGGGTCAAGCCATCTTGGATCTCAAGTATCTCAGCAAATTAATAATATGAGGTTGTGTTCACCTCTACATAATTATATCCTTATTTGGGGCATCATGATATATCAATATATCACAATGTTTACCTGGTGATATATCGTGATGTTGAAAACCAGATATCACCCAGCCCTAAATGTTGTAAGTAGTTTAGTTTAGTTTATGTTCTGATGTAACAGGGGTCTTCAGGAACATTGTTGGCAGTGAATTTTGGGAATGGGGCACATCTTTTATTGTGAAGTTTAATTTAATCTAATACAGGCTGTCTGGCTGTGAGAGAGGCACAGCTTTGTGCGTGAAGAAGGGTCAGCTGGAGTTAGGCATTGATGTGTTTGCCATATACGTTTGTTAGAGACATGACAAGCTGATAATAAAGTTAAAGTTGAAGCTAAAAAGAAGAGAATGAATGAAGGATAAAATTGTATTGGAATTTGTTACATTTGTGACAGGATTTTCAATTAAGCCTTGTCAGGCTAATTTTTTTAAGTGCCCTTTTCTGTTTGTCAGGAGGACAAGCACTTAATCAGGATGATAGGCTATCTGCTGAGGAGTCTCAATTAAGAGGATTTCACTGAATGTGTTGTGTGATCATATAAGGCTGTGTTCATATGAACACCCCACTAGTTCAATAGGATTTGACTGCTGCCAGGTTTCTTTACACTACATTATTACAAAATGAATAAAAAGAACACACAGGATTATATTAATATTGATATATCCATTCAGTCTTTGCTTTTTAAACGTGAGGAATGTGCTAAGCCTCCTGAGGCTTGTGTTCTTAACATGGTTTGCAGCTTTTGTAGTGGGATGCAAATCCATATACTTTTAAACTTTTCTTACAGACTGATGCTGATGTCCTTATACAATGTCAGTATCAATGTGAAAGGCTTGAAGTACATCAGTGAAAGCCCAGGGTTCTTTCCATTACTCTGGTGGCTCCTGAATGGTAAGACCTTTATGAATGCAATACGGTTCTAGATTGTGCTACACATGTTTTTACTACGTAACAAATGTCAGTATATTAGCTAAATGGAAATAAACCAGCTCCTTGTTGTTTATCAAAACACCTTGTATAGCATGTAAGAAAAGACATATTTTGGAACTTAAGATGTGATAGGCATGAGAATGGAGAATGGAAGGATGAGTTGTATAAACGGGATTACTCCTGCTAAAACGGTTTGTATGTTGATCATCCTATGCATATAGAAAACTATCACACATTCTTCATTTATGCACTGCTGAAATCCTGTCCACTCTTACTGGGGAGGGCCACTCATTTCACTTGATGAGACTTTATGGTGAGAAAAGTACATAGGATTGAGCTATTAGTTAATTAATTTCAGGCTTGGGGTTTTTAAAAGTCAGTTATTAAAATTAAGGATCTAGACCATGCCCTTGAAATGCAATGTTAGAACAAAGAAGCTGTTCTTGCTTGAAACTTCGATGTAATCTATTGTTTAATTAAATGGCTTGACATCTTCTTAAAAACAAAAACACTGCAACTGTTGATGGATAGATAAATCTGAACATTTGTCCTGAAGGGCAAAAGGAAAAGTTATGATTCTGCCCTTGTTAACTTCCTGCTTCAGCTATATTTTATTTATTAGTTTCTCACTATGATTTAATTTATAACTTTCTCTGTTATTCAGTCTTAGGATATGTATCAGTTCTAAAATCAACACTTGGTAAAATCTATAAATATTTATAAAAGTGTTATATATTATTATAAAAGTATTAAATACATTATTTCCATAAATTACACAGTATCTGCTTGCCACCCAGCTTTTAAAAGCAATCCCAAATTAAAATGTATTACGGCTTATTGCAGAATGATAGGGCTTGGACTTTTCAGGTCTCCATGGGAGGGGACTAACAGAATTGAACTGAAATGTGACAAGGGGCACTGGTGCAAAATATATCTTAGACATACCTCATCTTGACTGTTTGTTATGATTTGAGACTTTCCTTTCAAAGAACAGAAAATCTCTCGATTTTGATTCTTGACTACTGAGAGAGGCCTGCCTACCTCCAAAACAGCTGTGTTGTTCCCCCAGCCAACGCCAAAGCAGGACTTACGTAAATCACATAGGTAATACAATAGACCAGGCATTTCCAAATATTTTTATCAAGACTTGCCCTCTGAGGTTTGACACACAACAAATCATTTTTTGTTAGTGCTCCTCAGCACCGCATTCTGTCTAATTTCCACTGCATACAGTCATAAAACGTGTCTAACACAGCTACCGTATATACTCAAGTATAAGCCGACTTTTTCAGCACATTTTTTATGCTGAAAAAGCCCCCCTCGGCTTATACTCGAGCGAGGCGGGCGGCAGAGGGATGAGCAGCCCAAAAGGAGCCCTTCCTCTGCCGCTGCCCGCCTCTCGCAAGGGCAGGCACAGGAGCCACGGTTGGGAGAGGGGCTGCGCTGCGCTGTGCCTCTCCCAACCGCGGCTCCTATGTCTGCTCTTGCGAGCGGCAGAGGCAGCAGGAGAGGAACAAGCAGCCTGAAAGGAGCCCTTTCAGGCTGCTTGTTCTTCCTCTGTCGCTGCCACCACCACCAGGTTTGTGGCGTGGTGAACCGGCTTAGACTCGAGTCAATAAGTTTTCCCAGTTTTTTGTGCTAAAATTATATTCGGGTCAGCTTATACTCGAGTATATATGGTACCCACCCTTATAAGATTTGGGACATTGCTTGAGGAAATGCTTGAAACTTCCAAATTGTGCAGTTTGGTGGGGTCTTCTTCACATCAGCTCTTACATTTCCCAGTGATGAAATAATCTGTCATTAGCAAATAGAAGGGAAGCACCCCACCAGCTTGGGCTGGCTTGGTGTGTGGTATTTCTCAGTAGCATAGCAACAACTTGCCCATTGTGCAGCAATGAGACCTGACTCACTACAAATATATTTCAGGAAGCTTCTTTTCTGTACTAAGTATTGGTGTCAGCCCTTAATTTATTGTAAAAGGAGGTTTAGTTTACTGCTAGTTAGATTTGTGTATGTGGAATTCTCTCCAGGACTCAAGTTTCATAAGTGTTTTTGACATAGGTGTCCCTCCCTGAAAACTCACATTCTAAAGGCACAATAATGCAGGGAAGCACAAGACAGAGCACAGAAAAATAATGAAAATGCCTGAGAGCAGGACTTCCCAGTCTATTTTTAAGGGAGATTTACTGCCAATATTCCCTCTTTCCACCCATTTCCCTGATTGTTCTCTGCCAAATCTTCACCATAGCCGCAATTGTTCCTAACCTGTGCAATTCTTGTTAATTACTTAGCCTGTTGCTAGTGCAGCCTCCCACCTCATTTAAATTAAGCAATAAAGAGATATCTGTTGTAACTTTATACTCCCTACGACAGCAATCTGCATTTCAGCTTCATGATATGCTTGTTTGCATTGAAAAAAGGGCCACTGAATTTCATGAGACTTCGTTCCAGGTTTGTACATAAATATTGTAGGTTTAAGCATGCAGTCAGTGGCCAGCTCACATATTGCTTGTATGAAATTATACTAAAATGTTATAATGACTGTGAGTAGAATGATGAAAAAGCTTGTAAATTAGTAATACTTGAACTTGATACCTGTTACTTGTCAGCTTGATAAATTATGTCTTTGATGACTAAAGAATGTTGCAAGCACCTGTCAGTTGAATTCACACCACACTTCCATAGCCGATTGCAGATTAACAGTTTAGCATTGAGGTAATTCAATTAGTTAAACCCCATTATAGAGAATAGTTCATCTGTGAGTATACTTCTAATGACACATGTGACTACAATAACTCTCTGGCTTATCAGTTGCTTCTGTTAGTGACTGAACGCAAATGACATCAAATACTACGGTACAGTTCATGTCAGTGATGTTAAGGTAGATTTTCAGTAGGTTGTTAAAATTGTGTCAGCTTTTATAGGCAGCTCCTACTCATGAGCTCATGCAAACATCCAGACTATTGTCTTTAAATTATTAATATATATTTTTAATCACCCAAAATGTTTCATCACCAGTTCTTTGCGGGGAGGATATTGTATTGTTTCATGCGGACCTTAGCTAACACAGTTCAGAAACACTTTTTCCCTTTGAAAAGGTATTTGGTGTTGTAATGGAAACTGCACTACCGTAATGTACTCTGTGTTGCCTTTCATGTTGACCTGGACATTTCTGCTAGTACAGAATGCAGCAGCTTGGGTGCTTTTTTTTGCTAGGCATCCATAGTATACTGCATAAATTTTGTGTCAGTTGCATTGGATACGGATACATTTCTGGGCTGAAAGCCAAGTGTGGGTTTTGACCATCAAAAGTCCGAAATGGTTTGGGGCAGGTTATGCCCACTTCAACCTGCATCAGCTTTTGTCATTGACTTGTTGGACCACCTTTAAGATTGGTCAGATTGGCAGGTTTTAGGAACAAGGGTTCTCAGTAGCAGCTGCTGCTATGTGGAACCAGAGGGTGTAAAGTTGTGCGCTTCAGTTGTATTATTAAAAAACAACAACTTTGAAACCTACTTGTTTCAAGTGTCTTTCTGCAGATGTGTTTTTATTTAACATTATTCTGATTTGTTGCTGCCACTTTTACACTTGTTTTGTACTACCTAAATTTATATTTTAATGTATCTTTCTATTATCTTAATTTTCTAGTTTTTAATGTAATTGTAGTTTCACGTTTACATTGTTCACTGCCTTGGGTGGACTTTGTCCAGAAACGCAGCTTCAGTCTACCTTGGATCTCAAATGACTTGGCTCTTGAACAAATGGGCTCCCGAACGATCGAAACTGGGAAGTGAGCGTTCCAGTTTTCGAACGATTTTCGGAAGCTGAATGTCCGGTGCGGCTTGGTTTTTTAACGGTACCGGGAGTCGAACGGAACACATTCTGTTTGAGAACCAAGGTACGACTGTATTAATATTTTAAATGAACAAATGTTTGTTACAAAGTGGCATTGCTTTGGAAACCCGATAGCTTGTGATCTAGTTTTGTGTTGTAACATACCAGTTGAAAAACAGTGTCCTGGTAAACAATAAACAAAAGGTACAAGTTGGTAGTTCTGCAAGTATATATGCTACATTGGAAATAATACAGCAACATCGTAGCCCCTTTCACAACTGCCCCTCCAGACAACTTAGAGCATGGGGAGGAAAAAGCAGAGCTCTACTTGTTGGCCTCCCCTATGTCATGGTACCCACAAGTTCCATCTTCCTGATCTCTGCGTTTGTTGAAAAGTCTGAATTGGGAGCCAGTCCAGCTCCTCCATGTGATCCCGAACGCTGCATGAACAGGATTCCCAATTGTGTGGAATAGCTTACATGCCGACAATTGTGCATTTGGTCCTTGTTCACACATTCCAAAAAATGCACAGAATCAACAGGAACATTAGGAAGGAGCCAGGGACAATGGATGTGACTCCATTTAATAGTGAGAAAATGAAAGTTGGATGTAGAAAAACTTCATTTGTTGTGCTCAATGAGAAGTCTGTTCTTTTATAAATTATGATAATTGCTTTAGTTAGTTTTGTCTTTCACGTTTAGATCCAGATCCAGAAATATGTCTTCATGTTCTACGGCTTCTCCAGTCTGTGGTTTTAGAGCCAGATGTTTTAACCAAGTCAGCTCCTGAAATACGTGACTCTCTGCCACTTCCACGTATCCATATGCTGTCAAAAAGCCGCAATTCAGATCTACAAATCCTGGCCCGGGAACTGCTTGAGGACCTTAAAATATTAGAGAGTGAAATATAAGGTTGTGTTCTATAACATTGTTATCTTCTCCAGCATTTTTCCCCAGTGTTGTAGTAATTTGTAAAATTATGCATGCATTCAAAAAACAGGTTCTTCTTGTAAGTAGATTTGTGTGTTTGTATGTGACCAGTGTTGCTTCACAGAAGAAAGTAATTTCAGCCATAAATAGGATACATCAGAATTCCCAGGCTAGCCACATTACATCAAACCATCTCACCCAAGCTCACTAGACATTATTATTTCTGCTTTAAGCTGTTTGAAGTCAAAGATTAAATGGTTTGAATAAACTGCAGCTGGTTACATGCAAGTTACATTTGTCACTTTCAGATGATTGAAACATGATGTTGAATAAATCTTTTGCTGCTGGAAATGTTGTCATTGACTATGGTCTTTGCACATAATGGGATGCCAGACTATGTCTTACTGTGAACAAGCATGTGTACTGGTGCCTGGTGATAAAAATCACAACCACTTCAGTTCTCCCCTGATCCTGCTGCTGTCACACTTCCTGAGAGCTACACCATGGCTTGTCTTGGTGTTATGTGTAAACCTGACTTCATGGTTTGCCTTGCTCCAAACAAACTGAACTGTAACCAAAGTTTGTATTTGATTTTCTTGCAAGACCCTCTATTCTTGTTATTTATTCTTTCTGTGGTATGATGAGTAGGGAATCAGACATGTGTTGATGTAAAAAAGTGCCCTAGAGGAATATGTAGTAATGATGCAGTGTGCTGAATTCCTGTTTTAAATCTAACAATGCTGACAGTATGTAATGCTAGCCCGGACCTTTTAAGAGACTGCAAGTTTGACACAGCTAGAGTCTCAGTTTCCTAGGCCACTCATTAACATCAGTCTGATCTCAGTTAAGAGAAGCAGGAAAGGAGGTGTTCTCTTAGTAGTCTCTTGATGGCAGATCAAAAAGAACAGACAATTAAAAGGCAATAACCATCCCATTTATATCTGTTTGGGCAATCTCCTTTTTAAAGTTCTGTTTGTGTTCTTTCACTTTATTTGTGTGTTTATGGGAAGATGTATATCTAGTTAGAGCATTATTAAAGTAATTGACAGATCATTCAGATGTGGATGGCTAAAGGGAGTGTTATCTATGTTTACTGTAGAAAGAGTTTGGATGAGTGCCAATTCCCTTTTTATTCTGACATGAGGTTTACCAGTTTATGCAAGATTGATGATTACGAGTGGCAATATTGGGGTGGGGCTGGTTGGCATGGTCCTCTTCCACACATTCACTGAAAATGGCAGTGGCAGCTTAAATCTACAAATGACCAGTTGACAACCACTACATTATAGTGGTACATTTGAGAGATTAAGGTGGAATGAAAACTCAACCGTTGGGCTTTACTAATGTCTGTCTCACCTTAATTTCCCTTCAGGGTTACAATATATGGACATCAACTATTCCACTTTATAGAAAAAGTCATATCCCTGCACCTTTGTCACAGTACACTATGGCAAGCTCAGTTCTGCTCTCTTGCCTTCAGAAAATCCCAAAGCGAAACCAAAGCCCTAAATGCCTGAGACCTGAGTATCTAAAGTCAATCTTGGGGAGTCATTGCTGTCTTTGTTAGCTGAAGGGGCCGTTTTAGTGTTTGTGGCCAAAGTAAACACTGCCTGGTCATGTTCACTTGACACCATCATGGTTTTCTGTCAGACACCTGAAGCCCATCTTAATTCTCCCATGCTTTAAATGGTGTTTAAGATCTTTTTAACTGCTGCTTTTATCAGCTGTAGCATTTTAAGTGTGCTTTTATACTGTTACCATTATTGGTTCTGTTTTGTGAAAAGCCTTGTAGGCTTTTGAAACTGAAACGTAGGGTATAAATGCCTTAATTAGAAATATAATAATAATAATAATAATAATAATAATAATAATAATAATAATAATATCTTTATTGTCATTGCCTCCTCTCGGGGACAACGAAATAATAAAAGTTAGGTGCAACCCCATAGAAAGATATTACCAGATATGACTGCCAGCTCTACACTCTGCAGTTTTTCTATGGGTGGTATTCAAGGAAGTTTCACTCAGAGTAAATCCATTGGCATTAATGGTCCTAACTGAGTCACGGTCATTTCAGTGGGTCTGCTCTGAGTAAAACTTGACTGAATACTGCTCTATGTATTTTGGCTTCTGGAGACTGGAAATAATGCAGCAGAGGTGGTCCTCAGTTCATTTAGGTATAGCTATTTGGTTCACAGACCCCAACATGGCACATCAACTATGCAGTAACTATTGCACAGGCTGCACGTTGCTTAAGTTCTAGTGTGTGGACAAGTTTGTGTCCTCAAAATTTCATGCTCCAGCAAGATATTATATTTGCCTTATATAGCTTGACTTGAGTGACTTTTGGTACAAAAAAACCTTGCTTGTGCAGGAGATCCATTTAGTGTCAGTCAGATGCAAATAAAAAGCTGGTGAGTTCGAAGTAGACATCCCATTATAGGAGGGATTTCTGTAGCCATGGTGATTCATCCCTTGTATGCTTTGAAGTGCTTGGGAGCTGTCTGCTTCATTGGGCAAAATCTATGTGTCAGCAAATACTAAGAAACAGAACAAACCAATCAGATCTGGGGATTACTGCTGTGACTCGGCAGGCAATCCAAGAATGAGTGGCCTGACACCCCAACTGTCCTGAAGTTGTTCAGACAGGTCTCCGGTACAGAGTCACAACATTTGTGCTTGACAGCTTTGTGAAGTTAATTCTGCATCAGCCAGAAAGCAGTGCCTTCTTTGTTCCTGTCAGTGACAAAAGAGACCCAGCATTGGTCCATGTCAGGGGTTGGCAAGGTTTACCTCGCCTGGGCCGGTTCACTCCAGCGGAGATCCGTCCGTGGGCTGGATTGTGGGCACGTGTGAGCAGCGGTGCAGATGCAATTTCCATCGTCGCAGAAGTAAGTCCCCGCGCTGCGCTGCACCAGTTTAGCGCCACGCGTGGGGACTCATTGAGTGGGTTGCTCAGTTCGGGGACCGGTTAAACTACCCCTGTGGGTCACGTGTGGCCCATGAGCCGCAGGTTGCCTACCCCTGGTCTGCGTAGAGTTAGCCTACCTGCCTGATAAAGAGATCTAGTGCAAATTGCCAGCAAAAGTTGAAGAAGAAAAACCTCTCCTCACACCAGAATAACCTGCACATTAGTTCAATACAGATTAATCAATCAATTAATCCATTCAACATGTTACTAGAGTGATAAGGTGCACTAGACAAGGTCTGTGCAGACAAATAGCTCCAGATGATGACTCAAAATACGCTAAGTGGAGAGACCTCAATACAGGTTCATGACACCTGCTGGGGGAAATCCTTTCTGATTCCAGCTATGTCAACTCTGACTGTAAGCAATGTCTGTTCATCATGTCTTTCATTATGGTCCAGGTTCTGTTTCTGTTCTGTGAAGGAAGGGGGAAGCAGATCTCACACTAGCAGAAAAGCCCACACCCACTCCTGCTTCTAGATACACACCTTTAATTGAGTTCAGCAGGTAGAAAACAACTGTCAATTCCTTGAAGCTTGAAAAGCTGAATGCAGCTCAGTTCTGACATGTTTTAAGACTGAGCTGGGGATCCTGTGGCCCTCTTAACATGTCTGTCCTATAATCCTTGACCATTGGGTGTTCAAGTTAGGTTTGGTGGGAGATCATCTGGAAGGTTGCAGTTTCCCCATCTCTGTTTTAAGGTCACTTCTGTATTTCAGCTGTACAGAAATTTCACTCCTGGTGCCAGGCTCAGCCAAATTAATTTGAGTATAATACTCACTTTTTGCTCTGCCATGTGCATTCTCTTAACTCACCATGATATCTCCTTGTCACAATAAGGCTTTTTTTAATAAAAGGTTTGTATTAATGTATTTTGTTCACAATAGAATGCAGGAGATATCTACCCCATTAGCGCTGCCCCTCCCAGTTATACTTCTTTCTAATTCCCATCCTATGCGCACCACAAAATTTAACATCAGTGGAGCTGAAGGTGACAGAAAGCAATGCAAAACATGGGCTACTAATAATGAAAGACTAGACAAGGCATCAGGCTAAATGGGTGGGGAACCTCAGACCTGGGGGCTGAATGTTGACCCTACAGGGTTCTCCCTGGATATCTCCCCTCACTTGAGTGTTTCTGACAGCAGGATGTGTCATTGAACCCTGATCATGCTTCTTGCTGACGTGGATGGATGATAGGCTACTGTACAAAGACAAAATCTGCATTCCTTGCTTTACCCATTGTTGTCTCTGACCCTGCCTGCTACTATCCTGTGGCCCTCAGAAGGCTTCCCAGGTGGGTGAGTGGCCTTTGGGCTGAAAATGGTCCACGCCTGAGTGAAAAGGACCTTTTCCAGAGATGATAACACTTTTATTTCAGTGTTTAAATTGACACAGAATGGTGTTTTTAAACAACAACAACAACAAGAAAAACCCCACCAAACAAACACGACCCTATAATTTTGCTTTCTAAGAGTGTGCATGAAAACATAAAATTCCAATCTGTGGGAAATGAAAGGAGTAAAATGTTACCATTTCCATTCATTGGTTTAATGTGTTTCTGCCAGGCCATGCATGCACTGGATCGACATATTTCCAAATTCTCTATACTTAGCAGTGCATGCAGACACCCCAGATGGCAAACTGAATAGCATCAAGTTCTCCTGCAAATGAGTCCTGTTAGCAAGGGTTGTCCCCCTTCACTGCAAACAAGAAATCAATACTAAGTCCTTAGGGAGAAACTAAGAGAAGTGTGAGTTTATTCAACAACCTGACCAAAATGCAATTCACTTAGTATAACCAGAAGTCTAAAGCTGGGTATACATTATGGGCTTAAGACACAGCAAGGCCGTTTTTTGTTTTTGTTATTTGCTGCATTTTAAATCACATTTGCACACTTCTGAATGTCTGTCCACAACAGTGGACATGGAGAGTATGTGGGTATTTTCAGACGGCCTACATTTTCAAAAACTCCCATTCTGTCAGTTTCTGTCATACTCTTTCCAAATCTACACTTGCTCCAAACTATCCGCCCTACTCTCCAGTTGGAAACGGTTGCTTTTTAAGGCTGGAGAGAGATTTTTGGGTATTAAGGCAAACATCCCCCCTCCACCAACCCCAGCTATTAAGGAATATTGATATGAAGTCCCTGACCTCCCTTGGTTACTCACAGTAATTGAGGCTGCCAACTCATAAGAGCTCCAGTCCCTTAGTGAAAATTGATCAGCGGAGGAAAAGAAACCTTATCAACTTCAAGTAGACTTGTCAAGTTTGCAGAACTACAATCGATGAGTCAATTTCAGACTCATTATAACGGCAATAGGCCAATGAGAAGGTAATTTCCTGGCATTAATGACTGGCTGACTTATAGGTATAAAGGTAAAGGCTGCAATTGCTCCAGACAGTTGCTAGGAAATACCCTCCCCAACAGCTATTATTGGTTAGCTTAATAGTCAAGGGGGAGGATGGAAAAGTAATATGAGATACGCACATGGTGGAGCTCTGCCTGCTTCTTTTACAGGGCCAGGCTGCCTCAAGATGTCTGTCTGGTGTCAATTGGTGGATTGGAGTGTAAGGACAAGGAGAATTGTAGCTGCTCCTGTAAAAAAAAGATGCAGACAGAAAAGACCCTGCTACACAATTTAGAACCATATCAGCACAATATTGGTAACATGGGGTTTGCTTCGGATACGCTGTTTGTCTCCGTCAAATGATACATAGGCCTTGGTGCTTTTCAGATCAGGGCTTAACCTAAAAAACAAAACAAAACCCTGCCCAAGTCAGCAGAAATCATTCCCTTAGGGAAAGCTGTGCTGAATTTGATTTATGTGTAGCCCTCCTTGTTAGTTCTGAGATGCGATGGCTAGAACTCTAGTGAGGATTCTAGCTGATGGTGGCAAGCACAGGAACGTCTCTCTCCCTCTAATAGAAGGCAAATATCTTTCAAACACTAAAGTGTCTGTTGTGGCTCTTCTCCCAACAGTATCCCAAGGTTTCAGGGCTTGTTATGTTGATAATTCAAAACCAGCATTAAGGGCTAACATTACAGTAACTGTGATGATGTGGAGGGGAAAAGGGCAAACTAAGGTGGAGAAATAAAAAGGGAAAGGTGTGTGTGTGTGTGTGTGTGTGTGTGTGTGTAATTAAAAACTCCCTCTCTCCTATACCTGTGCAATCTCCAGGTTCGCATGTAGACAACATCCCTTTCCTTGTTTACAAAGGAGCAACATTGCGGAATTTTTCCAGCGGCATGATTCATCCGTATCCTTGAGTCCCATATGAGAGAAGGACCTCCATGGCTCAGGGGTCAGCAAACTTTTTCAGCAGGGGGCTGGTCCACTGTCCTTCAGACCTTGTGGGGGGCCGGATTATATTGGGGGGGGGGTTGAACAAATTCCTATGCCCCACAAATAACCCAGAGATGCATTTTAAATAAAAGGACACATTCTACTCATGCTGATTCCCGGACTGTCCGTGGGGCAGATTGAGAAGGCGATTGGGCCAGATCCGGTCCCTGGACCTTAGTTTGCCTACCCATGTCTCAGACTCTTCTTTTCTAACCCATCTCCTTGAGACAGTAAAAAATGAAGCAGAGAAATTAGGGAGATGATGGGAGGGTGCTGAAGCTGCTGGCCAAGATCATCCCTGAGAGCCAATCCAAAGTACCTAAGGGTATGGGGCTAAGCCTGATGTCTGGAAGGGTGTTCTTCAACCCACTCTGAAAGTCTGAAAAGCATTTCTGGGCCAATTATTACCTAGCTAGCACTGTCAATTGAGGGTCCAGTCACTTGGAACAGGAGAGCCTAGTCAAGAGGGAAAGGTCACTGGGTTTGAACTTGTTCCGGGATAGCATCTTTCAGAGATGGACAAGGTAAGTAGGAGCCTTGGAAAGGCCAGAAAGGCAGGCTGTTGCCATAGATGAAGATTCTCAATGAATGGGAGTGGGGAGGCCTTGCCAAGAGCACAATAAGCCAGCCTGCTATTTTCAGGCAAACTCCCAGGTCAAATGTGTGATCACATAGCTCCTCGAGTACTTTCCCCCTGTGTTCCCTTTATACTGTGACACAGTATTTTAATACAGATGTCTCGTTCCTAAGGTTTTCTGACCCCCTATGTGGCTTAGGCTAAGGCATAATAGCCAACACAGGCAGATCCAATGCTATGCGTGCTGTGTTTTGGATTGGTACCACTTCTGATTTCATGGCAATGTTGCTATGTTAGTTTTGATCCAAACTGGAATTCAGCTTTTTGATACCGCCAGATTTGTGAGGTGCTGCTGTTTCCAGAGCCGTATTCTGATGAAATTGTAGAGTCTGTGATCCAAAATAGACAAATAAACAAATGGGAGCATTTAGAGCACACTGTCTGCTGTTTAAATAACCGATTCTGTGCATCATCAGCAGGGCTGAGAAGATGTTTGTGAAGCGCTCCGAGGTCCTTCTTTTAAAAAGTCAATATGTTACTTTCATTAAATGGGAGGCTGCCTGATGTTGGGAAAGTGTATTTACGTATTTTAACCACTTGACCTTTTGAGTTAATTTATCTTCATCATGCCTCTGCTCGTCTCCTAGCTGTTTTCGCTATGTGTACTTGTTGACCTGGCGTCTCGTTTTCTGCACTGCTGTATACCGTGGAATGTTTAACTGGAATTCTGAGGTGAACTGCACATTCTTTGCATTGTGTACCCTTTCATTCATTCCTTTACCACTGTCCTGAATGGGGAAGAATCATAACGACAGCAAATATCCTTTGTGTGTAATTTGATGAAGAGCGAGCAGGTGTTCCACTCTTACTTTGAGTCAAAGCCTTAAAGCCCTAAGGTAGATGAGTCACTCCACAACTTCTTAATAGCAGACTTTTCAGTTTCCTGAAAATCAGGCACAGGTGTTGTAAGTCATGTCCTACCTAGGGCCACTGTAATGTCATGGCATATCTCCAGGTTATTTCCCTAAGGGGGCTCCCATACCCTTAACATGTAGACCATCCCAACGCTCTGCATTTCTAGGCCACAAAAACTACACCTGTTGAATTTCTGCCCACCATGCAGCTGTTACAGGAACAGGAACATTGCCAGGAAGAAGGCGGTGACCTTTGCATACCCAGAGTGAAGGAATCCTTAGCAGATGGAGTGTCTGCAGCTGTTCAGCCAGAAAACACCCATTTCTATTCTTACCTTGACAGTAATGCAGTATCAGCTAACTATTCAACATGACCAGAATAAAAATATCGGCGTCAAGAAATATATGCATTCACTCAACAGCTGCAGAGACTGAATCGTCGCCTCTTAATCTAGAAGAGGACGATTCAGAGCGGCCTGGTAATTTGTAGCAGTCACAACTGCACTAAGGGTTTTGGAATTTGATTTTCTTTTAAATGTAGTAGGAATACACCCCCTGCAGACTGAGTAAGAATTCCCTAAGTGTTTGGTTTAGTTGCAGACTATATTTATATAGCTCCCTGTGGGGCTGGGCATTATTGACTTCAGCACAGCCATTCCGGGGATTGCCCTAGCACCAGGCATACCTGAGCAAATGCCAAGGACGGTGTTCTTTTCAAGGGGCAGAACTGTCAAGGTTGGGGTGAGTCAGAAGCTGAAGTGGCTGGAACTCTCTGAATCACAGAATCGTAGGATTGGAAGGGACCTCAAGAGTCATCCCTGCAATGCAGGAATCTCAACTGCCATCCAACCTTTGCTTAAAAACCTCCAACGAAGGCGAGTCCATATCCTTAGGAAGAGCCATGTCCCTAGCAGGCAAATAGCTGAGGAAGTGAAGAAAGCCTTCTTAGGGTTCAACACCAAACCGTGGGGGCCAGGTGTGCATGCATGGGTGCGTGAAGAGGGGTCCCTCAATACTGCCGTTGTTCCCAGCCTGAAGTGTTTTACAACTTAATCAAGGGCAGCCAATTGCTACCCCCAAACTTTATTTTGGCAGAGACAAAATAAACAAATGTGCATTTATAAGTGGATGCCCAGAACACAGACCAAAGTGTCACAGTTTCTGTAAATTCTAAAAAGTCAGACCCGTGTACAGTATGAGACATGTAAACACGTGAGAGTTTTGCAAAATGCAAGTTTTATTCTGCATTTATTTATGCATTTCTGATGACTTATGGATGCTCTAATTTTAAAAACCCACGAGGGAGATCAGAAGTAGACCCGGGACCCTATAGAACACATGAAATAGTTGTACCCTCTCACTTGCAGATGCCCCAAGCATGACATTAGCTGTGTTTGTTTCGCTGGATGTCGCTACAGCTCTTAATAGATTCTTGGACATCCCTTTGTTACAAGGAAAACACAAATATAAATTCAGCATAAATTGAAACAACCATGTTTAATTTCTCTCCAGTACCGTATTCCAATATGTGGAAGCAGGACTGTTTATTTCTAATTTATTGGTGCTTGCCCTTTTCTACCAATTTCAGAAGCAAAAGAGATGTGGTGTGTGGGAGGCACACAAAAAGGACTGCTTGTTTTTGTTTCAGACCAAAGCACGTAACATGAGGAGGTGTGCTGGTCATTTGTTGGACTTTTCTGAGTGTTACATTGCCCACTGGCATAATTCCTGCTAAGGATGTAAAAAGATGTCAGTGTTTGTTCTGACCTGTGTTCATTGCATGTAGTGCTGTTTCCGTTTCGCAGCAGTTCGGCTCTGACAAAAAATGGTTTCCATGGTGGAATTTTGCACACTTAATTATGCAATTACACAATTATTATTTTATTCCACACCATTTATTTCAATGCAAAAAGGCCACTTCTTTCAATGTGTGTGTGTGTGGGGGGGGGGATGTCACCAGTTACATACAGTTTGCAGACTGAAAACAATAATTGGCTTGATTTCCATTCCAGACATAGGATGAATAAGCAAACATTGACAAGCTCCATAATCTTTTCCATCAGAATTCTCTAACATCCCTGTCTCCTACACTGGGTAAGTAAAGGATATATTACTGGTGTATCAGCAGCATCTTTCTCTCACCTACCAACCCGGTTGTTGTTGTTTAGTCATCTTAGTCGTGTTCGACTCTCTGTGACCCCATGAACCAGAGCATGCCTTGGAAACTTTCACTTTCTTCTCAAAGCTTCTCCTTTTTTATGTCCATGGAGTTTTCTTGGCAAAATACTGGAGTGGTTTGCCAGTTCCTTCTTCAGGTGGATCACATTGAGGCTAAACTCTCGGCTATGACCTGTCCGTCTTGGCTGGCCCTGCACGGCATAGCTCATAGCGTCTCAGAGTTATTCAAGCCCCTTTGCCACAACAAGGCAGTGATCCATGAAGGGAACCAACTCGGTAGAACTGCTATATACTATCTAATACATAATATTAGATATATATACACCAACTATGTCATTGGTATATATAATTACTCTATGAATTTCTCATACATTTGACAAGTTCATATAAATATTTGGTGAATGATATTTAATAAACCATCTGTTTTGGTACCAAGGACTCAATTAGATGTTTGTTTAGCTTGTTAAAAAAGACGGGGGGCATTAAAATATGGAGCACCTGAAATTCCCTTTATAATTCTGGCCTCGGTTGTGACATGATTAATGAGCTTTTCCTCCAGAGAAGCAGTTGCACTTTCTCTGGGTGTAGCTGTCCACCTTGACCCAGATGAGAACATCCTCCATTGTTCATTCTGTGAAAAGCTTTTGGTTTCGTTTATCTCAGCTTCAGCATTGTAGTTCCCTTGAGCGGCAGTCCTTTCCTAGTGGAACCGTGTCCATTATTCTAAAGTTGAGCAATTTGTATGAATCAAAGAAATGTTCCATTTGCTCTGCAAATCTTACCTCTTACACAAACGGGCTGCGTCAAAAAAGGATTAATTTTTTCACACAATAAATGGCAGGGGTGACCCGATGGGGGGAAAAGAGGCTGAGTTTCCTTAACTTTAATAGCTTACACAAGACCACAGATTGGGTGGGTGATCTTGCCTGTGGCTCTTAGAAGCTGTCAGCATGATGAGACAGCAGCCACACCCCAGGAACAGCTTTGACTGGCAGGCTAAACCAGCTGAGGGTAGCCAATGGGTCTCAATCCTTCAGTGAGTTAGGGACTTCCCCTGCATCTGCTCTGGCAGATTACGAAGACAAGAACAATAGTGGGTCCCACAGTCAATAAGGTGGCTTGTGCAACATGCTGTAGAGGGAAGTGAGGGGCAGGTGGGGCTCATCAACCTGGGAAGGTAGACAATCTAGGAGAAGGAAAACTCTGATCCTAAACCTCTGCTGCCTTGTGGGATATCTTTGGGATAAGAAAAGGCTAAGAAGTAAACCCTACACAAATCTGGAGCAGAGTAAGGCAGTAGTTTGACACATCCACAGTTGAAAATGAGAAAGCGTGCTTGGCAAAAGTTTACCAGGCTCCCCTGACATCTCTCCCACCCCACAGATATAAATAAAATATAGACTGTTGCTTTGGCCACGACCCACTTTGCAAGCAGTGTGGTTCTCTCTGAGAAATATAGGTATTCGCATGTCCCATTCTGCCACCTGTCAAAGCAATTGAAGATTTACAAGTGACAACTGAGTGTTAATGTCTGCCATACTTGGTCTCCAAATAGCTGGTGCGTTCCAAGTCCCTCGGCCTTTACGTCAGTTTTCATCCCCTTATTTCCAGCCCAGCTAGTAACCCGGTGGCCATTTGGAATGAATCATTCTGCTAAATACATGTCTTCCACGCCAATTACAACTTGGGGCAGGGCAGTGGGGGTGGGGGAGTGAGGATGAGTCATTGCACAATGTGGAAAGCCAGATTTTGCCCCTTGGTATTTCTGTGCATGCAAGAATGATGAGCACTTATTTTTAGATGTTTTTCTCTTTTCTGCAAATGTTGCTTTCCATTTGGAAAGTTCGCCTTGAAAGTCACATATACTAACGCTCCAGCCTTTCATGAATTATTACAGGAAAGACTGACCTTGCTAATATTCCTTTATTCTCTTTCTGACAATCTAGTAGATATTGTTGAAAAACCTGGCTTTTGTCAGCTTTTTCTAAGTTCTGATTGAGGTTTTTGCTAAGCTCTTATTGAGCACACACAGTGAGATGATCTCCTTTTCTAGCATAATAATAATAATAATAATAATAATAATAATAATAATAATTAATAATAATTTATTTATACCCCGCCCATCTGTCTGGGCTTCCCCAGCCACACTGGGTGGCCTCCAACAAAATATTAAAGTACAGTAATGCATCAAACATTAAAAGCTTCCCTAAACAGGGCTGCCTTCAGATGTCTTCTAAAAGTCTGGTAGTTGTTGTTCTCTTTGACATCTGGTGGGAGAGCGTTCTACAGGGCGGGTGCCACTACCGAGAAGACCCTGTGCCTGGTTTTCTGTAACTTGGCTTTTTGCAGTGAAAACCCCCAGACAGCCCTCTGTGCTGGACCTCAGTGTCTGGGTAGAATGATGGGGGCAAGACGCTCCTTCAGATATACTGGACCGAGGCCATTCACATTAGGATTCCTTTGGGTTGGTCCAATATATATGACCCAGTGTACTGGGCATGAGTAGTGCTGGAGGGGTGTGTGTGAAGTGCCCTCTCATACAAGGAGCTTGCCCCCGCCCTTGCCCTCACCTTTGCTGGACTTGTGCCATTGACATATACTACCATTTTTCTGTCAGTTAGCTTACCATGTGTGATACAACTCGGTCACCTCAAAATATCCTATGTCTTTTCCGTTCCCCCCACCAATTTTTTCCTTATGCCACCACTGGTATTTCGGCAGACTAACAGAGCTGTCAACCCAAAACCTGTATTGCTACAGCTTACCTGTAAACGGCTGTGACAGGTCAGGGCAGCAGCGAGGTTAGGGCAATGTGGACTGGCGTCTGTGCAGCCTCGTCCTTGTCACTATATAGCCCCATCCAGGGAAACTGTACCGACATCCATCTCAGCAGGACAAATTCACAACCCTGCCCTATCCCACCAGTCGCTGCTGGGTTGGGCTCTTTCAATCACCAGCGAAAGCCACGAGGAGGCGAAAATAAATGCCAGCTCTTCCAGGGTTCAGAATTACAAGGGCTACTACAGAAAACAGACTGCTTGTCTTGTTTATGGTATAGAGCAAGGTTATTTTAGTCACTGGTGTACAGATCAAATGCCAACAAGCACAGCAGAAGTCTGAGCCCTAACAGAACCCAAGAGCGGATTTTAAATGCAAATAGTTAATTGTTTCCTTAAGCTGAGCTGAGTTTTCATTTCATTCATGTTTTCTGTGTGCACACAGTGGAGATGCTCTGTGTTGTCTCAGACCATGCCTATAATTAGGTTTCTTTGGTCTAGCCAATGTAATAAACATGCTATCCTTCTATTGTCTCCAGGCAGATATCCATAGTAGCTTCCGCTTTCATGTTACAACTTTAAGAAGCTGTGTTCGGGTTTATGCACTCACAGATATGGGTGGGAGAATCTGTCATTTTCAGGTCTCTTGGTTTCTCATTTTCCAGTCTTAAATTTAGCTGTCCAAATTCTGCAGCAATTTTCATATATATATAAAAAAATACCTCCATGCATTTTTTGGTTGGTGAACTGCATTGCAAACTTTGGATAAGTGTGAATACTGAAGGATGGCTATGTTTCAATTTGCATATTGTTTTGGAAAGTGTAATTGAATTTCTCCTCCAACCCTATAGATACAGTATACCATGGGTAGGCAAACTAAGGCCAGGGGCTGGATGCGGCCCAATTTCCTTCTAAATCCGGCCCGCAGACAGTCCAGGAATCAGCGTGTTTTTACATGAGTAGAATGTGTGCTTTTATTTAAAATGCAACTCTGGGTTATTTGTGGGGCATAGGAATTTGTTCATTTCCCCCCCAAAAATATACAGTGGTACCTCGGGTTACATACGCTTCAGGTTACACACGCTTCAGGTTACACACTCCACTAACCCAGAAATAGTGCTTCAGGTTAAGAACTTTGCTTCAGGATAAGAAAGAAATCGTGCTCTGGCGGTGCGGCAGCAGCAGGAGGCCCCATTAGCTAAAGTGGTGCTTCAGGTTAAGAACAGTTTCAGGTTAAGAATGGACCTCTGGAACGAATTAAGTACTTAACCCGAGGTACCACTGTAGTCTGCCCCCCCCATAAGGTCTGAGGGACAGTGGACCAGCCCCCTGCTGAAAAAGTTTGCTGACCCCTGCAGTATACCATTGCATCCAGTCAGTGCATGATTCTCGCTAACCTTAATTGCAGATAACCCACCTATCAAAATCCTAGTCCAGTGTTTTAGAAATATGGAAATTTCACATTTGTAGGGGCCCTGCGGGGACAAATGTGGTGGTTCCACCTAAGGATGGGAGTGAAATTCTTTTGGTTCCCATTCTAATGTCAGCCTACCAAGTTTGCATTTCATGACCCAAGACAGAAACCAAGCACAAAGCTCCTCCAAAATGTGCCATGCTCTGAATTTTGCAGTACAGCTCTCTCAACCAAAGAATGCACACAAACACGTTTTTGCTAGTGAAAATGCACCTCCCAAAATATGTATATTAGTGAAAACAATGTACAAAAATGGATTCTAGGCATGCAAAACCACATGTGCCAGGCAAGATCCCATACCAAAATGTATACGTCAGGAGAAATGCACACAAATATGCATATGGATTTTCGTGTGGCATTTTAAAAAATCATGTGGAAATGGAGTGAATGGAACTTAAAGATTGGAAAATGAGAAATAGTGAAACTAACATGGACAGATGCACCCATCTCTAGCTCCACCCACTTCTCCATTGTCCCTCTTCTGTTCATGGGGGTGAACCCACATGATGTAGAACTCTGATTTCCTATGTTTCTGCGCTGCATAGGGACTGCCATGAGTCCAGGAGACTCCCCACTCCAGAAGGTTACAATCCAAGTTATTGAGCTAGATGGAGATGCGGGTTGGGTTTGGGGGACAGCTATTGTTCTTGTCCCAATCCTGCATCATATGTGGAATTTCCACATTTCCATGAGCAGGAATCAGGAAACATGTGCACTTAGCCCCTCCTCACAACTGTCACATGTTGCTTACAGAGGAAAAAGAGTGTACCCACTGAGTTTTGTGGACTGTGGTGTGCTTTTGATTGTGCTTTATTTTGTTTCAGCCTCTGCTCCCTTGAGGTGGTGAAGTTGGGAAATTTCTGGGTTTCATACCATATAAATATTGAGACAGAACTTTCTGATCTTTCTGATCAAATGATTGCATAAATCATTTTTGGTGTAGTGGTTCATTTATTGGAGTCAAACTCGTATAATTTTATTTTATTGAAAGCAGACAAAGAGTCTTGAGACATCTTGAAGACGAACAAATTTATTATGGCAAAGCTGGACTCACGGACTAGACTCCAGTTCAAAGGCATACTGTCTCCAACATTTGAAGGAGCACATAGCCATCAGGGCTAGCAGCCATTGGTAGCCATATTCTCCACCATTTTGCCCAAGACCCTTTCAAATCCATTGCTATATCTTATGGGAGCAAATTCCATAGTTTAACTATGCCCTGTCCTCCACCTTCAGCTTCATTGGATGGGCCCAGGTTCTAATACTATGAGGGAGGGAGAAAAATATATCAATACCCACTTTCTCCACATCATGCTAAAGCATTGCCATTGAAGAATTTAATGTGGATCAGTTACATTTTCCTTCAAAGTTATAGGAAGGACTTTGTATGCCAGCTTCACCATTTCCTTCATTTAGTGCAGGTATTTTATTTTCAGCATAAACAGGACTCCGTTTTTGTACCTACACACAGAGAGAGCAAAGCCTCCTGTTTCCAAAAGGGACAGGAAGGGTGTGTGGGTCTGATCTCTCCAGCACTTTTAATTGTTCTCCGAGATGTGGAGGAGAGGAAAAAGGAGAACCAGGACATTCTGGGATCAAATCAGAAACTGAGATGGCTTCCGTAATTCCAGGAAATTGGGCCACTTGCTCACTAAGCCCTGTTATCTCTTCAATTTCTGACACCCCCCCAAGTCTTCTGCCTCTTTCTCTCTGGCCACTCACTGTCATCCCACCACCAACCCTGGGCTCTGAGCTTTCTTGCCTTGGGAGTTCCCCAGCTAGTTCCTTCCACCATTCCTCAGTCCATAACAGATACCTTCTGAATATATGTCTAAAGAGAACAGAGGCAGATATGAATTCAGACACTTAGAATGAAGGAGCATCTGCCAAAATTTGGCTAAATCACGGGCCTGCTTTAGAAATCTGCAACTAATTAGTTCATTGGTTAATCAAAGTATTTTGTTCTTTAGATTTTCGCCATGATATTGTTCACTTGACTAGACTGGTTCAGGCCTGTGCTGCATGGCTCTGCTGAAGGAACTACTTCATTTGCCTGAACCATATGGCTTCTCTTTACAAAAACTAGTGTTTCACAAAAGTGGCCCCAGTGCTGCAGTATTCCAGATTTGCTCCAGGCATTAGTTCTTTGCAGTCCAAGAGGGAAACATCCAAATGGAATAAAAGTTAAACCCTCTCTTGACTGAGTGAGCACCGGTCAGCAGTCTCAGTCCTAGAGGTATATTAAAAGATTTCATTTTCTTAGTTGTGCATCACTTCAATTTTTCATACTTGTCAAAGAGGGCAGTGGCAGAATAGGGAAAGAGTGAATTCTTTCCATCCTTTAACCTTTGTCACAGACAGCAAGAACCCCAAGCTCTTGGCTGTAAGTTCTTGGACTACAACTCCATGGCAAGGGGCCAAAGTACTAATGTACAGGAAAGGCCTAATTTATGAACGCTCCAGTACAGCTCTGAAGTCATAGGAGGCGACCCTTCTGAACCCAGGGAGCTTTCAGAGTGCAATGGAAGTATGCAGTAAAAATGTGGTGTTGGGTCATGCTCAGTGCTTGGCAGGAGGAGGATAACTTGAAAGGCTTTCCTCCCCACTCACACACTTTTCTTTTCTTTTTTGCAGTAAAGTAAATCTATCATTATGGGAAACGGGCAATCTATATTTTTGGGTATTGATGAGAACAGTGACATGACCAAAAGAAACTTTTTAAAGAATGATGCCCCCCCCCCGAGGAAACATCTCCATAAACTTCACGTTACAACGCTGAAGGATTTTGCATGTCTCCAATCCAAAGGCTGTGAATGTCAAGACAGAAATGAACAGCCCTTGACATTATTCCACAAAGAAAGAAAATGCAGGAGTCAAAGGAAACGTGGTTCCAGTGCTCTTTTGGTGTGAAGGAGCACAAAAAGCCAGACTTAAAAGGCCTCATTGAACCTAGAGAGCCCCATGAGCCCAACACTCATGCCTCAGCTGCCTCTGGCAGACAGTAGCCAGATGTCAGAAATACAGCTCCTAAACTCTGAAAACCATATTTATTAAGTAGGTCAGTTTGGTCATAATGATCCAAGCTTTATAAACCATAGCTGATTAAGAGATTATCAAGTCCATGTGCTCTCCGTGTCCTTCCCTCCTCATGCACTGGACTTTGATGTCTTGTTCATGGTCTCCAAAATGGAGAGCTGTGGTTTTCCATTAGTTCACCAACCAACGTCTGAAATCAGTATACAACTGTGGCTTTAAGAATCCATGACCAAAGATCCAAAGTCAACCTATAAGGGAAGGAGAAAGGGGTGGGGGAGAATGTGGGCCCAACGCTTGTTCATGTTTTAATAAAGTTGAACTACAGTGGTACCTTGGTTCCCGAATGGCTTGACTCCTGAACAAATCGGCTCCTGAACGCCGCAAACCTGGAAGTGAGTGTTCTGGTTTGCAAATGTTTCTCGGAAGCCGAACGTCCGGCGCAGCTTCCGCTTGAGTGCAGGAAGCTCCTGCAGCCAATTGGAAGCCGCGCCTTGGTTTTCGAATGGTTTTCAAATGGACTCCCGGAATGGATTAGGTCTGAGAACCAAGGTAGCACTGTATGGTTTATCAAGTCAGGATCGTTACATCCGAACCCACCCATAGCTCACTATAATCACTGTTACGATTTCCATTCAGATTACATTCTTGGGATCAGGATCAGTTTGCACAGGTTTGTTAACATATTTGGAGCATACTGCTTTTAAAACTTTCAGGAGGAATAAAGATGTCAAGGTATATTTTCTTTCCCTTTGTTTGTGTTTTACAAAATTAAATGGAATTATTCTCAGAAAGATAAACATATATTAATCACAGCCCAAATGTTTCGTCTACCTACAGATCTGAAATAAAAATGTCCTTTAGAGCCAGCTCTGTGCATGTTCAGGGGTACTACGTGACTGAGTGCATGTGGGGGACAGGATTTCCTACTCTACTTCAGGCCTCAAAATGTTTCAGGCCCAGGGTCTCATACAGGAAGTGAGGGCTTTAAGAGATGGCACCAGGCAGGACTGGTCCTCCCATGAGGCAAGGTGAGGACACTGCCTTAAGTGGTGGAAGCCTGCTAGGTGGCACCCTTTTGGGTGCCCCACTCCCTCTGCTGCTAGCAGAGGAGTGGTGCCAGCAGTGGCACCAGTTTCCACTGAGATCTCAAAAGATCTTGCTGAAATCTCATGAGACAGGTGTGTCAACTCCATGGGGCTGAGGCCTCTACAGCCCCCCCCAATGTCTGCTGGGATGGGGCTCAGCCCCCCCCCATCGTGAGGGGGCAGAGGATGCCTGGCCGAATGTTGCCCTGAGCCGTATAGCATTGGGAGGTGCTACACAGACCAATGCGACCTGGTGGGCGAATGTCACACTGGGAGTCTCTCCCGATGCAACAGTCTTGTACATGACGCACAATGCAAGTGACATCATGCGCTATGACATTGCACATGTGATGTTAGCCCCTCCCCCAATGTCAGGCGCAACTCTGCGCCTTTGTCATGAGATCTCACAGAGCGCACAAGATTTCGCAATATTTTGGGGAGCTCTCGAGAGATTTTACTGGAGGCCACCACCACCATTGCCACTGGTGGTCTGCGGGAGGCACAAATGCAACACACCCAAGGGAGACTTCAGGGGTGGAATGGGGCAGCGGGTGCCTGTGGCAGGATGGCAGCAGGGCTGGGCCGGCACGCTCCAGTGCCACCTCAAGTGGCAAAACAGGACATGCCACCCCTAGCACCAGGGAACTGCAAGTTAGGAGAGATGACACTGCACTTCTGTTCAAGGAAGTTGCATTAATGTTTGAAGTAATTAGCAGTAGCCAACCCTGAGCAACAATATAACTTCCTAGCTATTAATCCTGCACTGAAAATGAAATTAAGTTTCCATGTGCTTGGCAGAAGGGTTCTCACACTTCCTATTTGGGGAATACAAAGAATAAGGCATCTGCTGCTTACAGGAAGTCAAAAGCCCACGTTTCCTGCCAAGCCAAGAGAAGAAAAACCAAGGGAACACATCTTTCGCAATGGCAAGCCTCCTCTGCACGTACTTTCCCTCACATCCCCCATGAGCCAAACAATTAAAAGCAGGGGTGGGGGTGGGTGGGGAGAGAAGCCAGTCCCAAAATCATTTGCTTATGTTCTGCTACAATATGCCGTTAGGAAATCAATGCAACTCAAGGGTAAGTATTTCTGCTCAACCCAAGAGATCATGCAAAGTACTCCTGTTGCATGGTTTCTGTCTTGCTGTGGTCAGAACTCGGATCATCAAGAAAATAAATTGAATTCAATCAGAGGCTTTCTCATCACAATCTTAGGGCTTATCCACACACACCTTGCTCTTGCCAGACACAGGTCTGTGCTTTAAAGCTCTGTGTCCAAGCACTCTTTCTTTTTGCCCCAGAGCTTTCCCTCAAAAGCCCATTCTTTAAAGCTGAAGCACAACAAATGGCAATTCAGGCTTTCCCCAGATTGCTCTTTGCTCCGATTCAGCTTGAAAGAGTGGGTTTTCACAAGGAAAGCTCCAGAAGTGGAAAAGGGGGAGGGTTCTTGGTCATGGAGCTTTAAAGTGTAGACCATGCCTGGAAAGAGCAGAGGATTGTTAAGTGTGACATGTAAATGCTCACACACATGGTTACACAACACTAGTGCACTGACATTTCTTCCATCATGTTCCATTCTGCACACCCTCATGCAGATAATAAAGATTGCTGAATGTTTCTGAGTTGCAGCTATTTTGTATAATAATAATAATAATAATAATAATAATAATAATAATAATAATTTTATTATTTATATTCTGCCTATCTGACTGGGTTGCCCCAGCTACTCTGGGAGGCTCCTAACAAAATATTAAAAACACAATAAAACACCAACAATTAAAAACTTCCCTGTGCAGGGCTGCCTTCAGTTGTCTTCTAAAAGTCATACAGTGGTACCTCGGGTTACAAACACCTCGGGTTACAAACACTTCGGGTTACAAACTCCGCTAACCTGGAAGTAGTACCTCAGGTTAAGAACTTTGCCCCAGAATGAGAACAGAAATCGTGCAGCGGCAGTGGGAGGCCCCATTAGCTAAAGTGGGACCTCAGGTTAAGAACGGTTCCAGGTTAAGAACAGACCTCTGGAACGAATTAAGTTTGTAACCAGAGGTACCACTGTATTCATCTCCTTGACATCTGATGGGAGGGCGGGCCATAGTGTGGCTGTGACCATCCAGAAGGCCCTCTGCCTGGTTCCCTGTAACTTCACTTCTTGCAGTGAGGGAACCACCAGAAGGTGCTCGGAGCTGGACCTCTGGGCTCAACAATGGGGGTGGAGACGCTCCTTCAGGTATACGGGGCCAAGGCTGTTTGGGCTTTAAAGGTCAGCACCAACACTTTGAATTGTGCGCTAAAAGTAGATCAGCCTTTTCCAATCTGGTGCCTTCCAGTTACTTGGGCTACATAACTCCTGTTGGTCCAAGCCAAGATGGCCAAAGTCGGAAAGGATGGGAGCTACAGTTTAACAAACATCTGAGGGATATCATATTAGGAAAGGATGGTGTATAGATTTGACAAGTACTCAAGGCTCTCCCTATATCCACCTGTGAAGTGTTAGAGGGTACATAATAAATCTTCAATAACCTGGAGCAAGATGCATATGAATTTCATCCAGATACACACAACGTATGTCTATCCATGAATTCTATGATTCTATGATTCTATGTACATTTAACATGTGCATATATAGCAAATGTGTTGTTGATCATGTGTTCCATGCAGGAGGTACACTCTGAAGCAGGAAAGTGGAACTGGCCACATCTCCTGTGCCACTGTGCAGCGTGGAAGCAGTCCCAGGACTGTCTGATCCAATGCTTCATATCTGCTTACAAAGCAGGTTGCAGGACATGTCTCATTGTTCCCTCTGCATCTGACTCATTCAAGAGCATGCATATAACCCTCTTCCTTGGATAAGTCATTCACCTGCAGCTTCTACCAGCCACTCCTCCTTCATTCCGAGAGTTTACTGTTCCCAGCTTTCTCCTAGCTTTGCCTGAATTATTGCTCCCTTCATTCTTTTAGTTTTCCCTGAATTGGATTTTTCCTGGTTGTTAATTCCCAGCTTCCCTCTGCTGAGAGGTAATCATTACATGACACTTTATTGATCCCTGTTTAGATCCTGTTAAAATGTTAATGTTGACTGAGCTTCATGATAATAAGAGCTAAATAAAAATACTTTCTGCTAGCAAAACCCAGTGACCTTGGCTATTCTACTATTCCACTATTCATTTCATCTCATTTCATTTCAAGGGCTGGCCCTACTTTGGGGGAAGAGTGAATCAGCCACCTGAGGTGGCAAATGCTGAGGAGGTGGGGAACAGTCAGAGCTGGGCTGCCCTCCACCCCCTAAGCCCAGGGGTCAGCAACCTTTTTCAGCTGTGGGCTGGTTCACCATCCCTCAGACCATGTGGTGGGACCAAACTATATTTTGGAAAAAAAATAGATGAACGAATTACTATGCCCCACAAATAACCCAGAGATGCATTTTAAATAAAAGCACACATTCTACTCATGTAAAAACACACTGATTCCTGGACTGTCCATGGGCCAGATTTAGAAGGCAATTGGGCTGGATCTGGCTCCCGGGCCTTAGTTTGCCTACCCGCTGCCCTAAGCTATTTAGGTGTAGTGGAGGAGGATGACAGTGTTGGAGATATAGGCACCAACTATGCGGGGCCCTGGGTGCCCAGGCACCCACAAATTTTAAATGGAGTGGCTCCCCCCCTAGTTTTACTTGGCAGCACGTGCATGTGTCACATCAACACCCACTCTTCATTGGATCTACCTTGGTTTTTAAAAACGCAGTGCTGGAGCTCTGCTGACATGTAGTTACCCCCTTGTGCCAGGGAATATCACACCAATTGTTAACAAAGGCAATCTAGGTATTACTACATCTATAGGCTTGACAGCATTTTTGAAAGCCTATGGTACTCTAACACAGTGTTTCCCAACCTTTTTTGGGCAAAGGCACACTTGTTTCATGAAAAAAATCTCGAGGCACACCACCATTACAGCCCCGTGACGTCAGCGCGCAGCGTCACGCCGGGAGGGACATGAATTGCTAGCAAATTACATAATCACCTCCTTGAGGGCTGGCTCATCTTCTCCGAAGGCAGAACCCCATTAATTAACAGCACAGACTCACACCATAGCCAAGACGAGGGGGGAAAACCTCAGTCATGCACAGTCATGCACATGTGGGGGCTAAATGAGGATGAAGACCGGGCAGAGAGCAGGGTTCAAATCACCCTACCTGGCCAGGACAATCCCTGGGTGCTCCCTTGGGCCACTCGCCTGACCCACCTCACAGGGCTGTTGTTGCGAGGATAACACGGGGAGAACCACGCGCGCCCCCGGGAGCTCCTTGGAGGAGAAAGCGGGCGATGAATGCAATGCACGAAATATATGAGAGGCGACCAGGTTTTGCAGGTGAGGGCCCCCCGCCAGCCTCCACTTCCAACACCCGGCGCAACGACGCCGAAGTTTCCCCCCGGGCTCGGCTCGGGGAGCAGCGCTGCTCCCCCCCGGCTCCCCTTCGCCCTCCCGGCTCTCTCTGCCGCCCACTGGGGACCCCCCTCACCTGCCAAGTCCGGAGCGCCGGTGGAAGTTGCATGCATGCATGCAGGGCGCCGCGTTGCCATTGCATTGCACTGCACTCCATGCAACGCCTGCACGCATGCATTGCCTTGCACGCCCACCAAGGGGTCTCCCCGCGGTCTGATGCGTCCCCTCCGGCGCGGATGCAGCATTGCAAAAATAAAAAAACCCCGACGCAGCCCTACCTGGGGGGCAGCCTCCGCCTCCGCCGCTCCGCCTCCGCGGGGATCCCCGGGCTCCATCCTGCCGCCCGATCTCCGCGGGGGCGCAGGCAGGCTGCGCGGGGTCTGCGCGGAAGAGCCCCTGCCCGCCCGGCCGCCGCCGCTGCGCTCATTCCATGGCCGGGAGAAGAGCGCTTCAAACAAAACGCCCGGCCCGCCAGGCCACGCTGGGAAACGTACCTTGTGCACCCCGCGCGGGCGCGGAGCCCAAGGGCGAGGGGACTACGGATCCCGGCAGCCCCTGCGCCGGGGACGGAGGGGGAGAGGCCGGGTGCAGGGATGGAGGGACGGGTGGGCGAGCGAGTGAGTGAGTGGCAGCCGCCAAGCCTTGGCCGAGAGCCAGGAAGGGCCTCCCCGGAGGAGGAGGAGGAGGGAGGCGCAGAGCGGGAGGGAGGGAGGGAACCCCAGGGGTCATCTAGTGACGGCGCCCCAATCGAAAATTTGACTTTAAAAAAAAATCTTTCAAATTTTTTAATTTTTCCCGCGGCACACCAGGCGACATCTCGCGGCACACTAGTGTGCCACGGAACAGTGGTTGGGAAACACTGCTCTAACAGTCTAATCCTAACCATGTCTACTCAGACGTCAGTTGAATTCAATGAGGCTCAGTCTGAGATAAGTAGGGTTACGGTTGCGGCTAAAATTCATTTGTAGCATTTAAGAACATGTATGTGTTCACACACATTTTATATATTTTATACATTCATGCTCTTCACAATGAGGGACAGTTGAGAAGTAAAGGTAAAAAGGTAAAGGTTACGTCCAGTCAAAGGTGACTATGAGGTTGTGATGCTCATCTTGCTTTCAGGCCGAGGGAGACGGTGTTTGTCCACAGACAGCTTTCTGGGTCATGTGGCCAGCATGACTAAACCGCTTCTGGCACAACGAAACTCCATGATGGAAACCAGAGCGCATGGAAACGCTGTTTACATTCCCACAGGAGTGGTACCTATTTATCTACTTGTACTGGCGTGCTTTTGAACTGCTAGGTTAGCAGGAACTGGGACCGAGCAATGGGAGCTCACCTTGTCATAGAGATTCGAACCGCCAGCCTTCTGATCGGCAGGCCCAAGACGTTCAGTGGTTTAGACCACAGCGCCACCTGCTCTTACCATTGGTAAGAGATCCCTTATTCAAATTTTTGGGGCACAGAGCCTTATTATTATCAGACTTGTCATAAACCTCAATAACTGACAACCCTTCTTGGATCATGAAAAATGTTTATGACTTCTTCTTTGGCGATCACTCATAGCCGAGTAAGATTGTCTTCCATAAACACGGTTTTAACAATGAGTCCGTAAGTGACTGTGGAGGCCAATTCTGGATCCACACGTCCTTCCACAGTGGGGACATTGATTTCCGGGTGGGAGTTGATAACGGTGTGGATTTGCCAAGTGTGCTTTCCTCCTAGCACGTTTCTCCCTTGCATCCTGAGTTCGATCTGACAAAGTCCGTATATTCCATGTTTCAAAGTTCAATTGTTTTTTATGACCTCTAGGAGGTGACCCCACTGGGTGTGGTAATCCAGTCAGGGGAAAAGGGAGGCAGACTATGTTTAGGGCACCTTTTCTAGCCCCTTCCCCTTTTCGGGGTGAGCAGAGTGGATCCTAAAAAGGGCTGCTCAGTCATGGATACAGCTGCTGAGCTGCTCAACTGCTTCATTCCTTGAGTCAGAACGACTGAATCTGTATCCACTGCCCATGTGCCGGTTCATGACTTGGGGTCTTCCAGATTGCAAGGTGCTCCCCCCGTTACCATTTTCCGATCGCCATGGGACTTTGGGGGTTTGGGTTGGGTTTTTGGAAGATGCCTGTGCGTGAATTTGTTTTATGTGTGTAGATCAGTGAACGTTGACCAACACACAGCCTTCGTGGTAGGGCTCTGTTCCGATGGCATGAAGTAGTCATGACAAACCAGTAGATTCCTATCTGCTGCAGCCTTCATCCGCCTTCACAGCTGTTGTAACAAACCGCTTGTTATCATCTGCCTGTTCTGCCGTTGAGGACTTCTTGGGTCATACTTTGTCTAGCTCCTTCCCTTTGACCTTACCGCCTTGGGTGACCCTGCTGGGAGTACAAGATTCCCAACGGCTTCGCTCACAAAGGTCATAGGAACATGCAAGCCCACTCACCACGACAAGGTGATGACCCAGCAAGTGGGGTTTATGACTATGCTGCTTTGTGATCCACCAGATTTTATATGTTGGTTCTTTAAACATCCTGGAATTTGCAACATAGGAGCATCAGATAGCACTTCCTTGAGCAAATTCCTTCAGTGAAAGTACATACAGAACTACCTAGTACAGATTCCAAAATTCTGTGTTAAATTGTTCTAGGCAAGTGTGTGCCTTTGTCTTGGATTTATGTGAGCATATCTTCACTTCTTTATGAGTTCAAGCAGTCCTAGAAGAAGTGGCTGATTTCACAATTGAAGATGTGGGAGGACAACACAAACTGGGCACTGCTGGGTAAGTTATGTCCAAAGGTAGAAAATTAATCACACTCCTTCTGAATAGCATATTTCTATCTGACTGGCTTTACCTATTGCTCCCATACTTTATATTTATTTATTTATTTTTATTTATTTAGCAACATAATCATAGAATTGTAGGATTGTAGAGTTGGAAGGGACCCTGAGGATCGTCTGGTTCAACTGCCTGCAATGCAATAGGGGGACTGAATGTGCAACTTTGGCATTATGAGCGCCATGCTCTAGCCAACTGGGCTATTCCAAATTTGCTTTGCATTTATATCTCACCCTTTCTCTTGATGGAATCCAGGGTGGCAAACATACCCACAATTTAAAAACAAAGCAACATCGAGGTTCTAGTTAGGACAAGGAGTGCCCAATCTTCGGAAGTGGGGCTGAATTGGCGAGGCCGGGGGATGGGGCAGAGAGATAAGCAAAAGAGTAGGCAACAGTCACATAATCCAATGCCCCATTTTTCATTTTTACTTGCTTTTTTTTGGTACAGTGAATTGAAGCAGAGAAACTGCTCCCTTTCTCACTTTTCAGCCCAGGAAGACACAGCTCCCCACTGCCCACACACTGATTCCCAGACACTGACCGTGAGGCAGATCAGGTGTCATCAGCTCGGTTCCTGTTTGTGTGGATTTTCATGGCGGAGTCAACAAGCATAAAGTTAAATCTGCTCCACCATTAATCCTGTGATGTTCTTAGCCAGAATTATCACACCTATGGCAACTTTAATGTGTGTGAGAGAGAGTTTGAGTTTCTTTGTCTTTATCTTGTTTACGTTAAGATTGCCATTTGCAATATTCACTGATGGTTCAAAGGTCTCTCCTTATTAAATAGAAAATGTATAAGAAGGGAGAAAAGCAGAGGAGAGGGCTGTTCCCCCTCGCTTGGGTTTGTATATGATGGCAATGCCACATGCACCTGTATAGAGAGCTGAAGATCAGCCTGATATTTTATTTCCCTTCTCTCCCCCCCTCCCCCCTTTTTATGAAGATTACCCGCTCTGGGACCCCACAGCTAATTCTCCCCTGGCCTCCTCGCTGGCCCAAGTAGGTCTAATTTAGCCAGCTAGCCCTGGTGACTATCTAATGTTTATTGGATGGATGTCCCTCAAATTGATTTTTGAACTTTGAATTTTATTGTTATTCATGTTTTTATACTGTATTTTATGCTGCTTTTATGTTGTATTACAATTAAGTGCTTTAAATTTGTTGTTAGCAGCCCTGAACCTGGGTTTCTGAACGGGGAAGGGCGGGGTATAAATAAAAAAATATTATTTATTATAAGACCAGACAGAAACTTTATTTTCTGCCATTTTTGGAAACATGGATTAGCTTCACGCATACCTAACCTATATGCTAAAAGGAAATATTAAATATGCATTAAACAAAAGAAACAAAACAATATAAAACAAGGTGAAAGAACCTTTAAAGTTCGCTTATTATGCCCTCTCATCATTTATAGGAACTCTAAAACAAAGCTGACAAACCATATTCCTTTCCTACCATCCATCATCCTATGATTCCTACCGTGTTCACCAAACGACTCAAATTATCATTCTAAAATTTGGCAGGATTCATTAGAAGGTGTGACCACAACTGAAAATTTCATCCAGTTCTGTCAAAAAATGGAAAAGCTAGACTCTTTTGTTGTTGTTCTTTTCAATAAAACCCTAAGGTGCTCTGCATGAAGCCCCCTGCATACAGATCAATTGTTCAAGAGAATCCAGAGATTGTGTGACCTGCGCTGGTTTACGATAACTAGACTGCTCACATCCACACGTGTCACTCTCCACACTGGAATCCTTCTGTTCGAGAAAAGAGCACCTGCAGGGTTCTTATCTGGATTAGGGACTCCTGGCAGCTATTTTAAAGGAGAGGGGGGGAAACAAGAACAATGACAACACGCTTAAAGTCATAAAATAACTTTGATTATTCCAATTCTGTAGTTTGGGCCCTGTCACAATGGCATCATGAGTCCTCCTGTGAACCCTTGTATTGTGTTCAGCCAATTTCTCATTTACCTGGCTTACTGACAAGCAGGCACACTGAGTTAGATTATGATCTGTTCTGGAGAAGAACTTTAGATTAAAATAACGCTTACTTCAGAAGACAGGTGAGTATTGCAAAATGGACACATCTACATTCCAAACATCGGCAATAGTGCTATTTAAAATTCAGTTGGCAGTGTCTAGGTTCCTTTGGATTATTCCTGTGGCAATGCTTTGAAAAGACTAAGGAAAATACAGTAATTTAGTTAAATTTGCTTTGGAAAAAGGTGTTTTTTCACCACGTTTTTTGAAAAATGTTCAGCAGGATTTCCTAGTTTCCAGTTTGCCCAGTGTCCTTTCCCCTTAAAATTAGAATTACGTAATAGAGTGTGCGCTTTTAAAAAACAAAACAAAATACTTTTGTGAAGAAATTCTGCAAGGCAGAAGTGCCTGGCCACAATGCAGTTATTCAAACCAGATGGTACCCTTGGCATCTTTTGCAAATTTATGTAATTTCTCCCTTTGCTCTGCATTGGAATGACTCCAGATGAACTCACCTTTAAACTGCCTGGGACTGATTAAAAAGCCAATGCCATAATATTTTAATGGATTTCATAACAATACATTTCATTTCATTTCATTTCATTTCATTCTTCTAAGGATATGCAACAGCCATAAGATTTTATTCTTATTTGAATTTTTAGTGTTTGGAAGCAGCCTGATTTGTTTCAGAGCTGCTCTATGCCTCCCTAATTTGATTTACTTCACATTTAAAGGCAAACCTAACTAATTCACACTTTCCAAACGAGTACATGAACTGGGACAAGGATATCATTTGAAATTTGCACTTCTCTGAATTTCTGCAATTTCCCCAGCCAAGAAATGGGTACAAAAATGTATAAAGTACACATAGAAAGGCATGTCTTAGTGAAAACATAGGAAAATGCTTTACATTAGGGGAAATTTTATTTACAAAATTGTGTATATTTAGCAATGGTAAAGGTAAAGGTAAAGGGACCCCTGACCATTAGGTCCCGTTGTGACCAACTCTGGGGTTGCAGTGCACATCTCGCTTTATTGGCCGAGGGAGCCGGCGTACAGCTTCCGGGTCATGTGGCCAGCATGACTAAGCCGCTTCTGACAACCCAGAGCAGAGCAGCGCACGGAAACGCCGCTTACCTTCCCGCCGGAGTGGTACCTATTTATCTACTTGCACTTTGATGTGCTTTCAAACTGCTAGGTTGGCAGGAGCAGGGACTGAGCAATGGGAGCTCACCCCGTCGTGGGGATTCGAACTTCCGACCTTCTGACCGGCAAACCCTAGGCTCTGTGATTTAACCCACAGTGCCACCCACGTAGAAGTCCACATTAAAGTGCTGGTGAATTTTCATGAAGTTTTTTTGGTTGTTTTTTAAAAGAAGAAGTTGCAAATTGCTGTGGAAAAATGGAAACTGAATTTAAGATTAGAGAAACTGGTCTGGAGAAACTGGTCTGAGAAAGAGCCAACAGGGTTCCTTCACTACAGAAAGGCATTTGGGGAGTAAATTTGACATTTTACTTACACTTAAACTTCAAGTTTACTTAAGCTTAAGGTTCTTGCTGCATTTGCAAGCCCAGGACAGAAGTGAGGAAAGCGAGAGGAGAACCCAGGGGACATCGATTGGCCACCTCCTGCACCTTTGTCTCAGTTCTTCTGATGATTGGGGTGGCTCTGGGTGAAGGTACACTGAGGCAATCTGTGGTGAGTTAGGAAAGTGAATGTTGAGGCAGGGGCTTAAAGGTTAGAGAGGAGAAGGTGGAGGATGAGACCTTTCTAGGCATAGGAAGAAATACAACAGAAACCACAGAGATGGGAGTGAGGGAAGGACAGAGAATAAAATTGAAACAGCAGACAAGCTGTTGCGGAAGACAGGAAGGAAGTTGGGGTGTAAAGGGAAATGAGGAAAAAAGCAGGCGAAAAGCTTTAAAACGAGGTTGGCAGGAAGCCAACAGTTAGGGAACACAGTAGTGAGGAAGAATGATGATGGGCTTAGCAGACCCATTGACGAGTGGCTGGAAAGAAAAGGGAACTGGCGGGTGGAGAAACACCAGCGAGGAGCCTTCCAGAGAAAAACGTCACAACAAACTGCAGCACGGACGGCATATGACACACGAAAAGGCTTTTAAGCCTCTCTCCTGGAAGCGCGTCTAGCCAGGTGGCACACAGCCCAGCCTTGACTGCGTTTACTCAGAAGTAAGTCTCATGGATTTGACGTTTCAAAGACTGCATTCTGTCATTGAAAAGATGGCAGGGACGAGCCCAGCTGAGTCCTGGCGCAAATTAAGCCTCAACTGTGTCTGCTGCACTAGTTGTTCACTGCAAGAGACCTGAATCGGTGTTTTTTGGGAAGTTCTGAGCAATAAAGCAACGTCAGGGCCAAGAAAGTGGCTGGAACTCATAGCCATTAAGCTCCTGCAATGGCCAGAGGGAATGCATTGCACAATTTCCCGTGCACCAGGTAATACTGAAGAACATATATATGCAAGAAAGAGGGTGTGTGGAGGCACAACACTTCAGAAGCTTCACTGTAACTTTTTTTTTTAAAGAAAGTAAATATTTACCATTCATTAGAACTTCTGAAACTTTGCAGTGGATAATTAAAGAAACCAACGAGCCAGATATTGTATCATGTTTGATAACATTATTCAAATATTATAAACCTTGTATGTATTTGCTTTGCATACCTATAATGGAGATTCATCATTGTGTGGGAGCTGACTTCCAAAGATCAGCATGCCTGTTTTTTAAGGTAGTTAACTCATAAGCTAGAAGAAAGTCAATTATACAGCTTTTATGAGGTCATTGTACTCCACAGTGGGGAGTCGTGATTTTTCAAACATGTGCAGATGTATAATTGCTTGGCATTCATCTTCTTTGCCCCACTTTAGTCTCTGGTAAAACTTATTTTGTATAAACGCCTATAACACCTTGGGTGATACCTGGAAAATGCTGACACTAACTCCCGAAATTTGAGATGCATTTATGGCCATTGTGGTACCTACGCAATAGTGCCTGCAACATCATTCACTGGTGGTGAACATATTTCCTCTCCCTTGCGCATATGCAGTAGACTTTGGTGCTCTCTGTAGTTCACATCTACAAGTGGAAACCTCTTTTTACACAATTCTATTACCCTGATCTAAGGGTCAAATAGAAATACTCCATTTGCTACACTTTATACCTAATCCAGCAGAGAATGCCCAGCAACCCGACCTCTAATTCCATGGAAGCTGGGGTATTCCCCCCCCCCCATTCTAATAATTATATGAAATTGCTAGTGTCTCATTTTTACTCATTGTTACTAGTTTTGCAGTTCCCCTCCTTTTCTGATTTACACTTGGTGTGGGAAGCAGAGTTGGGTGAGATCCTGGATGGAATTGTTCAGAATAAAATCTGGTACATTTTCCTCTGCACCAGCCTATATTCAAAGGAATTCCCTAAAAACAGTTGATAGAGGGTACTATACACCTGCACGACTAGCACATATTCAGAATACAAATATTTGGACTTTTGGAGGGGATGTGGTGCTATTGGCACTTATTGGCACCTGTGGTGGGTTTGCCCCACATAGCCACTTTCTGGCCACAAATGTGTAAGGAAATTGGAATCGTTATTGACCATTCACTGGTCCTAGATCTCAAATTGTGTCTTCTCTCTATTTTCTCAGGAATTAATGTTGACCTCCCTTTAAAACATTTGGTAATTTTCCTTTTAGTTGCAACCAACTGGTCATAACACAGGGACGGAAGGGTGTTTCTGTTATTAATGTGAACTGTTGGTATAAGGAAGCTTAGTTATTAGCTGTCTCCAAAAAAGTAACCCATCATCTTAAGGTTTTGAAGGGAATTGCTAAGCCAGTGGGTTTCGCTGCCAGTTGGAGGGCTTTTGTGGCATGCATGAACAAACAACATATGAAACCACTTATCTCAGTAAAATATGACTTTATTTGGCAATACCTATGACATTGACTAGGGACGCAGGTGGCACTGTGGGTAAAACCTCAGTGCCTAGGATTTGCCGATCGTATGGTCGGCGGTTCGAATCCCCGCGTCCCTGCTCCTGCCCACCTAGCAGTTCGAAAGCACCCCTAAGTGCAAGTAGATAAATAGGTACCGCTTTATAGTGGGAAGGTAAACGGCGTTTCCGTGTGCTGCGCTGGTGCTGGCTCGCTAGAGCAGTTTCATCACGCTGGCCACGTGACCCGGAAGTGTCTGCGGACAGCGCTGGCTCCCGGCCTCTTAAGTGAGATGAGCACACAACCCTAGAGTCGGACACGACTGGCCCGTACGGGCAGGGGTACCTTTACCTTTTATGACATTGACTGGTCCACATCATGCCTTCTTCAACTGACCCTGCTTAGGAAGACCATGTTCCTCCTTTTCATTTATTGCCTTATGCTTCCTTCTCTGCTTTGTACTTACCTTGGTTTTCCACAGAGCCATTCCGGTGACTGTTTTCATTTCTCCCCACCCCCCTTTAGTATGCTTAGTGTTATTGTGCTATGATTTAGCAGTGCTGTTGTCCTTTTTAAGTGTTAATAATAAAATATATTAAAAATAGAAATGCTTCAGATTATATTTTTTTCAGATTTGATTTGAACTTTAGAATATAATATTTTTTTTGGGGGGGGGAGATAAGGATTAGGTATAGCACTGGACGCTCTTCCAGGGACAAGAATACCCCCAAGGTGGGAGTGAAGTAATGACAGATGGGACTGGAAAGAAAATTCAGATCATATGCAGGGGTTGGAAAGGACATCCTTGCTTCTGTTATTAATTTTTTGATTCTGTAACTCACCAGTGATGGAAACATTTATCACCAGCTGCAGTTTTCTGGAATGACAGGTTTTTTTTGTGGAGGATTGCAATTTCTTTAATTCTGAAGGAAGCTTAGCGATATAAACAGAAATGTGTCCAACTCAAACTGAAACAATCTTCCTCTTTTTTAAAAAAATAATAATTCTGAGTCATATGCCTTTAAATGCACATTTAGAATTTACTGTTTTATAACAGGGTTTTGTTAACCCCTTCGAATCTCAAGGGGATGTTTTGCTAGCAATGGTTTCATGGTTTTGCCTACAGGTGCAAAATTTGCAATTTTAACTGCTTAATGCAGCTAGAGGAATCCCTGTATGACCAGTTATAATGTGACAGCTTTGAATTCTAATGAGTTAATCAGGCAAAATAAGAAGACTTGGGAGATAGTTAAATCAGTGCATCTTCTCAGTGCATCTCTCAAGCAAGCCAATGAACAGTTTTCTAAAAGCCCATGGTGAAAATTATGCCTTCAGCTGAACTGTGTATCTCTGAGTCTAACCTGGACATGAAATTTATGAAACTATTAATTACAATGATAGCACTGAGAAACTACAGGATACGTATGGACTATGGCCTCCCTCATATGTAATTGGCTTCAAACACTAGCAGTGGGAGTGTGCTGGAGCCAGACTTATGTGTACTTAGCCCAACTCCTTCCCACTCTCTTTATCTGCACACCCATATATAAAAACTCTCTTGGCAGCTGATGGCAGTTCAGACTTTTCCTGACTTCTGATTGTTTCTCTCTAATCACCTTCTGTATTATTACCCCTCCATCAAAACAAAACAAAAAACAGCCCTCTATTTATGTTCTATACCAAGATCCTAGTTCTTTCTTTAACTGTAGTCTGGACTTCAACTTTCTTATCAAAACAGAGAGGCATAACTATTGCCCAGATCAAGAAGAGATATCTCTCTCATGCCAAATGGTTCGAGGCGGACAGGCCTCATAAAAATCATGATAAATCTGGCCTCTCCTTTTCCAAGTTAATTGCCAGAGTGGAGCCTTTTACCTCCATAGACGGAAAGGTATTTAAAAGAGACAACATCATCTAATGCAACAAAAATGTGAGCTTTTCCAAACTATAAGGAGGTTTAAAAAACCAGGCAGCACAAAAATGTATCCAAGATGGCGGGATACTGCTCTCACATTTATATCACTTTGTCCTTTCACAGAGCATTGTGGAGAGCTGCCTTTGACCAGATCTGGACAGATGGGATTACTGGTTAAATATATTGTTGCCACTAGCCCAATTGGCAACTGAAAACCTCCTGAATATTTGGGGCCCAGGTGGATTTTGTTCTTCACCTGCTCCCAGGTAGGCCTGCTTGCTTTCATATCCTCAGGGTGCTTTTCTGTAGCTAGTCCCATTCAGATTGTGGTGTGGGTTTCTTTTTTTGCCAGCTAGCGGCAGGCCTCCAAAAGTTTGCGGATGATAAATTTGATTCCAGATGGGTGCTTCCTCTCTGTGGTCTCTGCCAGTAGAAGCTGGCAGAATAGCAAGAAGCGACATTGCCTTTAGTATCATATTGCTTCTCCCTTTCGTGGGCACACAGGCCCCCATTTGCTATTGGGCAACCCTCATCTTGTGAAAAATATGTATGGGTGACATGAGGGTATGAGCTGTGCAAGCAGTTGCAGCTGCCATCTGACTTACTCCTTTGCTCAACAGCATGTTTATATCTACTGCTTTTACACTTACCCCTAGTTGCTGTTTAGGCAACATAGCACTCGGGTGTCCAGCTGCTAGAGTTGCACAAACAGCACAGTTCAGAGTCAACTTCAACCCTTGTACTGTGAAGGGCATGTGAAAGGATAGGAGTGCAGGTGGCAAGAGCAGATTATCCTTCCCTGGACACTGTGCACTCAATCACCTTTAGCACAGAGAGAGGCAGAGTCAGTCATGCATTGTTTCCTCTTTCCTGGAATTTAAGATTCTCCGAGAAGAGTTATGTAATCCTGCTATGCCCCTGGCTGGCCTTGAATGTGTGATGAGAAAGCTCAGCTCGGAAATGACTATTGCCAGTTATCAGAGGGCCAAGCAGAAGATGAGGAAGTCCTGCTCCTGTCACAATACAAGGGCTTCCACCTGCCAACCATCAGACACCAAGGAGGAGCAGATGAGGACACTGGGATGTTGCCCTCTAAAGCAAAGCAGACTTTATGCTATTATCTCTTTCCAGTCCCATCCTGAAGTAGCTGCCATAACTGGCCCATGGGGTGTGTCTAGCAAAGGACACTGGCAAACAAGCTGCATCTTCAGATAGCTACAGAGCAGGTCACTTCAGCTGAGTTTGTTTGGGAACTCGGGTATAATTTTGCTTTTGCTACACAGCCATGCTGGCTGTGGCTGATGGAAGCTTTAGTTTGAAACATGTGAAGGACACCAAGTTGGGGAAGGCTGCTCTGCTGCTTGAAGCAGAATGACAATGGTTAAGTATAGCAGATCTTTCAAATCATACAGGAATGCCAAAGGTCTGTTCATTGTCTCACACCGAATTGTTACCAAGGACAGCTGTGTGACTTTTAAGGAAAGAGATGGTTGAGTCTTCATCTTAGCATCCTGTCATGCTCAGGAAATACCTTTCTTTATGTCCATCGGAGTACTGTAGTCTCTTTTGTTTATGACCATTGGGATGGGATGAGGAACATGGCTGCCTGCCTGCAGGAAAAGCATGTGAATGGCTTTATGTAAGAGCCACTATTTAAACCCGGATATCAGTGTATGATAACGGGCTTTTGGGCACCAGTGTATTGAATGGATGGCTGACTACTCCATCTTCAGCCCTGGGTACCATTCTCTGGGAAGGGAAGGAACATTTGCCCAGATGACATGATCCTGAGGAGCAGGTGGGATTCTTCACACAGGAGGAAGAACCAGCTGGCTAATGAAGGCCAGTGGTGCAAATCGTGGAGTTGCTGGAGTCCATCAGTCAAGAGCCCCCTCAACTGGGATCCTCAGAGAACAGCAAGTTTTCCCTGGGGGGAAGTAGCAGGCCAAGCAGAAGTGTGGATGAGCCCTGAGCTTCATACCTTGTCAGAGCAAGTGGGCTATTCAAGATCCTGTGGCACCTAGCTGCTACTGAGTGTCCGTGCAACTCTCACGCATCCGCCACAACCTGTGATCAGGACAGGACAACACCTAGGATTATTACTTAGGGTCACCTACAATAACTTCAGTTATTATGAAAGTTACCTCTGCTTTAACAGCTGCACTGGACCCAGGTTATAATGCAGATGTAAAGCTCTAAAGCTCTACATGACTTGGGAACAGGTTAACTGAGAGATTACCACCTCCTGCGTAAGCATACCAAAACCTCAGTATCTTCTTTGGAGGATCTGCACCAGGTGCTCATGCTAAGTGAAATGAGATTTGTTGCTACCAAAGATAGGGCCTTTTTTGGTGGTAGCCCTTGGTTGTGGAATACCATTCTCAGGGAGGCTCACGGGGGACCTTCCCGGTAGCCTTTTTGACATTAGAGGGGGAACTATTTGTTCACTCAGGCTTTTAAATTCTGTTGTCAACCAATTTCGTGTTGGTTTTATTCTGAGCTGTAAATAGTTGGTGTTATCTCTGTTGCAAGCAAAGTTTTCTTTGGTTTTTTGTTGGTTTTAATTACTCTTTATTGTATTTTTAATAAAATTCTGTTGTTGTTGTTACCTTCTATTATAATACAAATGCCTTTGTTGTTATTTTGCAAATCCAAGAGCAAGCACTTCAGCTTTGCTGTCATGTCAATATTTTGCCCTCAAACCTCTTAGTCCTCCTCAATGAAACCTGGATTGGTGCCGCTGCCTTCATCCCATTCTGCGGTGCCCTCCAGATACCGCTCAACACCAGCTCCCATCATTCCCAAACACTGGCCATGCCCTCTGGGTCTGAAGGGACTTGGGAGTCCAGCCACAGCTAGAAGGCATTGTGTTGGCTACTTCTGTCTTGTGTGATTAAGAATTCAAATGGTGCCTTAAGATATATAGACATATGAGAAACTGTTCTTGTGAGGAGTGTGATGGTGGAACTGTGACACCAAAGCCAGCAGCAGTGAGTTGGCACCTTGCACAGATGTCTTCTGCTTCCCACCTGTGAACTGGTTTCCCTTGAAACTTCACCCTGGAAAACGATGGATACATCTAACAATAGCGTATTGAATTCTCTTTAGACATCGCCCCTTGTTTTGAGGAAAGTCTTTATACCCCTTGTTTCTTATGTAAGCTAGGAGGGAACGGACCCAAAATATATTTCTATAAGCAGCATCTGACTGTTACTTACGACATTGCCTTGCGTAAGGAGCTCCACTAGTCAGCCTGTTCAGCGTGGTGCCATACTGAAGAGCCATATGCCATGTTTTGGGCTGCCAACAAATCAACATTACAATAATTTGCAGACTGTTTTATATTTCCTCAAATTGGGAGTCTATGTAATTAGTTCCTCAGAACAGCCTGGAGGAAATACAGTCTGCTATTTAGGCAGAATTAATGCCCTTGATCTCTCAGTTGTGATTAAAAGAAATCCTAGCTACCAGCACCAAGAACTGGAGGAGAGATCTATTCTTTCTCCAATCCTGCCTTAATTGCAAAACTGTCTGTGGCCAGTTCTTATGAGAACCTGCTGACTGGCACAAGATGTGCTTGACATAATTGTTAATGAAAGATGAGTAGTCTCAACAACAGATCTCAGCAGACACGACCAAACTAGCTGTATTAATCACAAACAGCAGTAGCGTGGTTACTAACCCAAGGCCTACCCCCTAAGTATCCTAGAAGTGGCTCTGGTCTCTATGCATGCTCAGCCAAGGATGTATGAGTGTCTTGTCCCTTGACCCTGAAGGGAATGGGCTTTTGAAAACATTCAGAGCAAATGCTCACAAAGACTTGAGCTTCCTGCAAAGAGTCAGTTTGAATATTTGCAAAAAAGCTTGGCGGGCAATAGAAGGCCATGCACACCGTCCAGGCATTGGTAGAGTGCCTTTTCCAGTCAGAGATGTGACTGGGACATCCAGTCCCAGGATCCCCAGTTGGAAACTGACACCGTTCATATCATTTCTGATGGAGAGAATGCCCCTGAGGCTCTTTTTTGAGTCCTCTGATCAAAGGCTCATGATAGCCTCTGTAATTTCAGCTTTATATCCTCATACCCGCTACCTGTGTTTGACAGTGGTTGTAATAATGGCATTTTACTATAGGCTGTGAATGTTTACTCATCCAAACACTTTGATCATTACCAACTGCAATAATCTGTATGAGAGCACTTAGGCACTACTGCTGGTAATATATCCTTAATGACCACTGAATTTTCTACTGTGCAAATATTTACTTGAGCAATAAGAAAAAACCCCAAAACCTGCCTCTTGCTTTGATCCCTTACTGCCCATGACATTAGTTATATAAAAAGGACTGACAATCCCGGGACCGGGGGGAGGGGACGCTGGAAGAAGATTGGATTGTTTTTATTCTCTTTTTTTAATCATTAGAAATGTTTTATGAACGTTGGAAAAATGTTGAAATGAAATTACTTGGCTCTTGTAAAAATGTTTAAAGAATTAGGTAAAAAGGTAATGGTTATGAGAAGCTGGTAAAAATAAGATTTAAGTTTTAAGTTTTAAGGTTTTTTTATAAGATAAGGTGAAAATAGAGTAAGGTAATGTAATGACAGAATATTATGAATTATGGAAAGGATTTGCTGTGACAATTATTAATTAAGATACAAGAGATGGGAGGAGGAGGTCATGGAAAGAAGGTAATGAAAGTAGAGAAATTGAAAATGATGGTTTTAATTTTTTTTCTGTTTTTGTCTTTTTTCTTTGTAATTTTTTAAAAAATTCTTTTTTCAATAAATATCATTAAAAAAAAGACATTAGTTATCTATAGCAGTGTACACAAATGAACATACAGGGCTTTCAAGCAAGCAGGTCCCATGTGGATTCTGAGGTGGTACCTGTGTAAGAGGACTGTGCTGTATCAGAAATGGCACATCTGAGTTGGCTTTAGCCCAGAGCTCATCAGGACTCTGGGACAAAACCTGTTTTGTGCAAAATAGTTTAGCCCTTGAACATGTGAAGCAGACTGCTACTACATAATGTAGTTTTAACTGAAAGAGAACTATCAGGATTTACTGTAATACCCTCTGCATGGGGCTGCCCTTGAAAATGATTCATGCATTTCAGCTGTTGCAAAATTATTCTGTTCACCGCCTGATCAACATTGGGAGGAATCAACATTGTTATTGTTTACTCATTTAGTCGTGTCTGACTCTTCGTGACCCTATGGACCAGAGCACGCCAGACACTCCTGTCTTCCACTGCCTCCCGCAGCTTGGTCAAACTCATGCTGGTAGCTTGGAGAATACTGTCCAACCATCTCGTCCTCTGTCGTCCCCTTCTCCTTGTGCCCTCCATCTTTCCCAACATCAGGGTCTTTTCCGGGGAGTCTTCTCTTCTCATGAGGTGGCCAAAGTATTGGAGCCTCAGCTTCACGATCTGTCCTTCCAGTGAGCACTCAGGGCTGATTTTCTTAAGAATGGAGAGGTTTGATCTTCATATTCAGTTGCAATTGTATTGGATTCCAGCGTAGCTCCAGGCCATGTTTAATGTAAGAAATATAAAGAAGAGCTCAGCTGGAAGGAGCCAAAGGCCCATTTAGCCAAGCATTCTGCTCTCACAGTGGCCAACTAGATGCCAATGGAAGCCCTCAAACAGGGCCTGAACCCAGCACTGCTCTTCCCACTTGTGATTCCCAGCAAGAGGTATTCAGAGGCCAGTTTTAGGGATTTATACCCTTAACAGCTTTCCCGGCCATCTGAAACCTGAAAAGAGCAGAAATACAGCAAACACAAAGCAACCAGCAGAGAGAAAAGCCCTTTCTCCAGTAGCCAGCCACTGTACCTCTGTTGGCAAGCACACATGAAGAAGGGTCTCTGTTGAGTGTCTTCGTACATAGGCAGACACTTGTGGAAATAAACTTACCTTTAAAGCAGAGATAGGCAGCCTGTGGCTGTTCAGTTGCTGCAGGAGTCCATTAGCTCCAGCTAGCATGGCCAATAGCTAGGGATGAAGTCCAGCAACATTTGGAGAGTCATAGGTTCCCCACTCCTGCCTTCAAGTCATTCTTGGCCTGGGACTCACATGCCATAGAGGCCACCTCTTTGGCCTTTGCGCATCTGCTTAGGTCCTGCTCCATAAGCCCTTGCTTCGTAAGGATGTGGGTGGGCCCTCTACTACAGTAGCCCCAAGGTGATGGAACAACCTGTCTGATGATGGGCCTTCCTCTCTACCTTTTGTAAAAGCTGCAAGACAACTCCCCTCCCCCCATTAGCACCCAGTGAAGTGGGCTCTTGGTGTGCTTTGCAGGTTTGATACTACCCTGGAGGTTGTTAATGTAATGAAGTGATGGACAACCTGCCGCCCTCCAGATGTGGTGGGACTACAACTCCCACCATCCACAATCCTTGGCTATGCTGCCTGGGGCTAACAAGAGCGGGACAACAGCCAGAGTGCTACAGGTTTGCTATCCCTGATGCGACTGCTAAATTTGTCTTTTTTTGAATATGGCATCAGATTGTGCTTTACTGTTATTTTAAATATATTTAATTGCATGCTTCTTTGACACCCCCTCAAAAAGCAGCAGCAGCAGCACCAATAATAATAATAATAATAATAATAATAATAATAATAATAATTGCATAGCTCCTGTGGATCAGTCCTTACTTACCTAAAAATCAGCTTACTTGCCAGCTAAGTTTATGCCATCAGCTCAGGGACTAATTACATATTATGCAGAAATGCATATAGGACAATATTGAAGTTGTTTGCTTTGTTTGTTTGTGTTGCTGCTTATCACATTTGTGTACCACCTATGCCAGTGACGGGGCTCTATGCTAAAGCCTGTAGGCAATTTACAACATACAAATTAGGAGATACAATTAAAAATCCATAAATACAATTACATAAGAACATCAATAACCTACCCCTCCATTAAACAAAGCTATATGGGGGAAAATTCCTCGTCCAAAACAACAATAGCAATGAACATTAAATCTGTCATCAGGAAGAACATGTTAACTGTAAAACTCTAAAAATTGGGCTGATTTTATTAATATTAAATTATTAATTAATGAAATTAAAACTAATAAAACAGCTAAAATTGACTGAAAAGCCTGAAAAATATGTCTTTGACTGGTGCTGAAACAAAAAGCAGTTTTGGGATGTTGGGATTTGAAGGAGAAAAGTAACAGAGTGGAAGGAAAATGTGTTTTAAACTCTGCTGGAGGAAAAGCACCTGTCGTAGTTTGAAATGAGTAAGATGCAAGTGAATATAGAGTTTAGCAGCCCTTCTGTTAACAGTTAGCTCTCTTTGTGAGGACAAACTCCTTGATCTGAAGGTCCTTTTTACTCTCTGTATACAGCCATTTGGGGAAGGAAAAAACAACAACCATGCAAATCTATTTCTTCACCTTTGTCTTCATTTATTTTTATTCCTATCACGGTCCTACATTTCTGGACATTCACAAGTCTTTCTAAGCCAGTTTACAGGTTGTCATTGAAATACATTATTTAGAAATAAGCAATGAACAATACTGTTGTATAAAGTCATCACGGCATTTCCTCACAGGACAGTAAGTGGCAGATGGCTCCAAGGACAGGAGGGAGCAGTCTAGCTGGAACAGGAGCAGGACCTTGACATCTTCTTCACCAGTCTCCTTCCCTCTCCTGGGATCCTCCCCATGAGGTAGTAGGTGATAGGCTACCCTGGGGGCAGAAGAGAGAGGACAGTTCAACTAGGCCAGGCTCTGACATTTTTGGGTTTGGCCACAGTCCTGCCTATCCCATGTTTACTTCTGCTCTTCTTCCTAGGCATGGGTCTGACAAGTTTTTTGTTTGGCCTGTTGTTTCCCCAGGAAAACCCCACTGAATTGGAGGAAGTTCCAATCCACAGAAAACCCAATTCAGAGGTAAACTACCGGGTTTCCCGGGGAAAGTGGCAGAACAAATGAGAAACATCCTGGACCTGTGCCTAGGTGTGGACAAGCTCTTCTTCACCTGTCTCCCTCACTGTCTCTTCCCTTGTTCATAGCAACCATAGTCAAGTCCCAGGAACCTTAGGATAGGTAGCAAAGATGTGGTGCCAATGGGTGCTTTCGTCCTGAGGTTGTTAGTGGTTTGTCTATGTGTGCTTGGAATATTTCTATTGGGTCTGCAGCTAAGGGGGGAAGGGTTAAGCCTACCCTCCACACATGGTTCCGTCCTGATGGAATGTTTGCTCTGCACTTTTTAAAAAACATGATTTGTTCCCAAGTGGTGTCATTGGGCCTCCGTATGACAATAATTATTTATTGTCACTGATTTATTAATCACATTTGAAACCTTTCAAAGACCCATTTATCCAGCTGGAAAAGCCAATTTATTTATGCTGGGAATGGGCAGAGCTATGGGAAGCCAGCATAATTGATGGCATAATTTAATATGTATATTTTGTATTCACATTGGTGAGTTGTAAAGTTTTATCCTTCATGCCAAAATAATAAAAAAGCAGGCGGGATGGGGCACAGTCTGCTGTCTTCCTTTGGCCTAGGCAGTTTATTGCTGAGGAAAGCTGTTGCCAATTCTCCATCTGAGCTATCTTGATTTTCTGCCTGTCTGCCAGGTGCCCGACTTTACCCTGTCTGACTATGGCCTGTTTGCCCCAAGGTGCTTGCTTGCCCCTGTGCCTGAGTGCAGGATGCAAAGCATATCCTCCTCTCCCACTGAGTTTTCCTTTCTCTCACCAGCACTTGCGTGCTATATATTAAAGACTGTGAAGCCTGGGAAAGAATATGAGGTGGATATGGTAGGGAGAAAGAATTACCTTTCCGCTGAAAATTATATGATGCCAACAAATGGAAACAGCCGCCTTAAATGACAGGGGGACCATCTGGACCATACGTCATCTGCCGAATCAACAGCATCCCATAAACCATTCCAAGTGTCTCAGCAGGGTCCAAAACTTGGCATGTGATAGTTACAACTGACAGAAGGATTGAATGGGAAGAGCCAAGAGCTGTAAGACACATCCGGCTTGAAACGCATTGTGAAATTATCTGACGACATTATTACTGCAGCAAGGACCAATTTCACCCCCCCCCTTCATTCCAGTATCGTCAACCACAATTGGCACATTTCTATAGTTAGTATTAGATAAAAGAAACCTCTTGCATATTCTGTATTGCTTCAGCCTCCACACACAGAGAGATTCCTCACACTTTAAAAACGTTTCTTTGGAAGTGACAGTTGAATCCATTGCAGGTATTTTCTTCAGACTTCAATCCCCACTCAGTCATGATCCTCACAAGGTGACCTTGGACCAGTCATTGTCTATTAGCCCATCCTCACTCACAGGGTTGTTGTGAGAATGCACAGCATTCACTAACTTGAACTATTAGGAGGAGCAGTAGGTATATATCTGGAGAGCAGAAAACACTTGTTTTATTAGTGATCATTTATTTTAATTATTTCCAAAATGTATACCCCACCGTTTTACAGAATAACCAAGGTGGCTTAAAATTAATAAAAAAATACAGTGGTACCTCGGGTTACAGATGCTTCAGGTTACATACGCTTTAGGTTACAGACTCCGCTAACCCAGAAATAGTACCTCAGGTTAAGAACTTTGCTTCAGGATGAGAACAGAAATTGCGTGGCAGTGGCACGCCGGCGGCAGCGGGAGGCCCCATTAGCTAAAGTGGTACCTCAGGTTAAGAACAGTTTCAGGTTAAGAACAAACCTCCAGAACGAATTAAGTTCTTAAGCCGAGGTACCACTGTATTTAGGTACTGCTTTTTGACAAATCTAAATGATGCACAGACAACTTTTCTGCAATCTTTACAGCAACCCTACAAAGTAGGTTATGGAATCAAAGAAGGGTAGTGTTATTATTTCCATTCTGCAGACAGCTGCGGCTCAGAGAGAGTGTCTTGCCTATCTGAGCCACCTACAGAGGTGAGATCTGAACCCAGAACCTCCAAGCTCAACATCTTAGCAATGACACCCCGCCAGCAGTCAGCAGTGCTTGCTGCATCATTCAGACACCCCAAAATAAATAAACAGCAGCAGCAGCAGCAGCAGCAGCAAGTAATTTCCTTGCCCACCTCTATTTTCCTCCCTGAGAGATTATCTGGTAAGTTTCTTTTCATCTGTACCCTGTTAGTTTGCTCTGATATTATTGAAGATCATGTGAACTCTACTCCCAGAATAAACTGCATGTAGTCGAGTCATGGGTGAGTGACACTTCTGCTGTGTGGCCCAGGGGGAAGGCCCCATCTTGTTGTTTTGCTGTTCCCTCTACCATTCTAAGAAACTGAATCGGCCTTGCCTGTTTCCCCAGACCTCTTTCATGTCGCTTATACATTCTCTTTGCCCTAGAGCATCCTTGACCAGTTGCTGCCTTGGTTTTACACCACCTCCATTTATAATCAAAAGATGTTCCTTGCAGGAAGCCAGTGAAACTGAAACAAATCTCTCAGGGGATGCCCTGGTCACAGTCGTTTGGCTTTCCCCATTCTGATTGGTCACAGATAATTGCTCAAGGAGCTGCTTGTGTCTGCATCTCATCCTGTCACCCATTGCCTCTGATTAGCAACAGAGGAATTTCCTGGTGTGTGTGTGTGTGTGTTAAGTTAGTACCTCATTAAAGTGCTAAAAGAACATCCCAAAGACCCAAGACTAGCTCAGGGCATAAACCTCCTTTCCTAACTATTGGCCAATTTCTGCTTTGTTGTTTCTTTTGTCCTCCTTTCTTTTTTTTAAGCTATGCTGACATTGTGCAAAAGTACCCCTTGACCACAGAGACTTGGCAAATTTCTTCTGCTGATTTCTTTTGTCTGTGTGTGGTGGGGGAGAGGTGATGGCACTCTTTTTGCATTTGCACAATCCCCAGCTACATCACAAGCCCATTGCAAGATTCCTTCCTCCGCCTGCTCTTTTTTTTAGTATGACACATACACATTTCTAATGTCAAAATTAAAAAAAAAAACCTTCCAGTAGCACCTTAAAGACCAACTAAGTTAGTTCTTGGTATGAGCTTTCGTGTGCATGCACACTTCTTCAGATACACTGAAACAGAAGTTGCCAGATCCTTCTATATAGTGAGAAGGTGGGGAGGGGTGTTACTCAGAAGGGTGGTGGGAATGGGAGATAGGCAGATAGCTGAGAGAGCCTGTTGACGACTCTTAAGAGAACTAACTTAGTTGGTCTTTAAGGTGCTACTGGAAGGAATTTTTTTTATTTTGACTATGGCAGACCAACACGGCTACCTATCTACAACATTTCTAATGTGTGTGGATTCTACCACTGCTTTAACAATCCCTCTTCCCAAAGAACTCTAGGAACTGCAACTCTGTGAGGCAGAGGTGCCAACATGTGAGGGAGATGGGGTGGGGTTTGATGTCACGCATGTGATGTCACACACGCAATGTTGGGAGGAGCAAGGGGCAGCAGCGCAGCTTCAATGGCTGGCGGCTCCTCCTCTCTGGCACTCAGTCTCCTCTTTCTCCTCCTACCGCTGCCACCAGCCGGGGGCTGCTTCCCCCTTCTTTCCCCTCCATGGCAGGAAGAGGAGAAGAAGGAGCCGGCCACTGAAACTGCACTGTGCTTGGCTCCGTACTTGGCCCCCTCCACCCCTGTTTCTTTTTAACATTGGGGGGGAGCCCCCACAAATTGTTAGGGGGACCCAAAAGAGCTGGGCCCCTAGGAGTTGGTGCCCCTGCTATGAGGGGAATAGAGGTCTCCTAACAACTCTCAGCACCCTTCATAAGCTACAACTCCCAGGAGTCTTTGAGGGAAGCCCTGTGCTTTAAATGTATGGCCCCCAAATCTAAAAGATCTTCTCCATACAGAGCTGCTTGGGTGTTAATATCAACAGTAGGAGCCCTCTTGTAGTTCCACCACCTTCAGAAGCTTGGGGTGGTGGTCCAGCAGAGGGCATTCTTTGTGCCATCACACCTATTTATCCTGTCCTTTAGGCACATGAGACGTACATTTTTAGGACCCACAAAATTCTTGTGATCACAATGTTCCATTTTAAATTGTTGTGACCCGCCCCGGGACCTTGGGGTGAAGGGTGGATAATAAAGCAAATGAAAAGTAATTAAAAGTAATCATATCACATTAACTGTTGTGTCTTCATTACATCATCACAAAATGAAAGGCTGGCCTGGAGGGTAATAGGATGTGAACTGTGCTTCCAACATTTAGAACCAAGGAAGTGGACTGGTGACAAGCAGGTCCTACTTCACAACTTGTGGCAACGTAGCAGTTTTTTAGCGTTTGGGTCAGCATGCAAGCCTGTTGAATTCCACACTGATTTCTGTGAGCTCAGGCAGCCTGTATTCCTGGTTCACTATACACCGTTTTCAAATACCTTGTTTATGCTGAGAGTGATTGAATTCTATGAAGTAATAGAGAAAGAATCTGCCTATGTTTTGACCCTCTGCACATCAGTAGAGGGAAATTTATATTAGGCTGCAATTCATGTTGGGAATCGGAGCTAACGTGATGTTCATATATGGCAGGCTTCAGGCTGGGATCCAGGTAAGGGAGACTGCTAATTGTAGGCAGATGTGGGTACAGGCTGAACAAAAATTAGTGCAAGCAAGGTGAACAGCTGTGGTCTCTACAGCTTCAGCTCAAATGGAGCGTATGAGGAACAATGCACTGTGAAATGTTCGTGGAAGGCTGAAGTCACTTCTGGCCACAATCCAGAGATATAAACATGCAGTAGTGGGCCGCAATTAGGGATGTGAGAGAAATTCCATTCAGATCACATTTAAAAGCAAACCTACCTAGTTCACACAATGCATGATCTGTAACACAACCATCCTTTGAAATCACCCTTCTCCGAATTTTGCAATGTGGTTCTCTAGCCATGTAATGTGTCCAAAAATGCATATGCTGGGGCAAAGTCTGAATAAAAATGCATGTATTAGTGAAAAATAAAAATAAAAGTGCATATAATAGTGAAAATAGCAAACGAAATTGGCAATTTCCTCAGGTAGTGCAATGGGTCAGTGTGTCTGGCTGTTAAGCAAAAGGTTGGTGAGCCCACCCAGGGACGACTGTGGGCAGAATTCCTGCCTTGCAGGGGGTTGGGCCAGATGACCTTTGGGGTCCCTTCCATCTCTACAATTCTATGAAAATATATGGGGAAATTGCTTTGCAAAAAAATGTATATATTAGGCAAAATTGTATACCAAATTGTGTATATCAGGAGACATTTGCACTAAAATGCTGATGAGGACTTGAACAAAATTCACAAATTGCTATGGAAATGTGGAGAACTGAATTTAAGCCTGGAAAATTTGTGAACCAGAGAGAAAGCAACAGTGACAGATTTGAGCATTACTAACTGCAGTGCATGCAGATCTTTCTGAACCTACCCATTGGTCGATACCCTGAGCTCTGTCACCCGTGGTTGCTGACTGTTTCACAAAGCAGATGCAGGGGAGCTGCTCAGAGGTAGTTGTGAACATCTTCCACCTCCTCCTTGCCCACCTGACAGAATGGCACAGGCGCCTTCCACACTAAGGAGAGGCCAAGGAGGCCTCTTCTGACAGGGCAGCAAAAGCAGCACCAGGGTCAGGTTTAGCTTCTCAGATTGCAACTTTTTGTGACTAAGTACCTTGGCCCTTAATCCATCATAATGTAATGGGGAGAGTGTCAGATTAGTTAGGATTGTGGGAACCCGGGTTCAGATGCCCACTCAGCCATTGGGTGACCTTGGGCCAATAGCTCTCTCTCAGCCTGAGCTCCCTCCCAGGGAGGTTGAGAGGAACAAATGGAGGGCGAAACCAGGCATGTTGCCTTGAGCTCCTCGGCGGAAGCCAGAATATGAACGCAGCACATTAAAAACAACAACAACAGACTTCAGAAAAGAAAATAACAGGACATGGGAGAGGGAAGGCAGGCAAATGGAAATATTGGAAAGCCTAGCTTAATTTGTGTTGACTTTCACCTGTTTTCAGTGCCAGGGCTCAACTACGGAAAATGAAGTAGAAATTGATGGTGTTGCCTCTGAGCAGGTGCAGAGTGCCCTTTATTTCACAATGGAGGGCAGAACTACATGTTATGATGCATTGGATTCTCAGTCCTGTGTCGATTTGTGGGGGTGAATTGGCAAGTGAGAGATATTGCTTAACCCTTCTCCTGCCCGCCAGTTCTTTCCTTCAGCATATCATTTTGACTGTTTTCCCCATGGCTCCCTCTCACAACCAGCTTCAAGCCTGGAAATAAACTGACGGGAAAATGCCCTAAAAGGAGAAGCTGTGGGGGATAAATGGTGAGTGGGGGGTGTTATATACTCTCCCCCAGTACCTTTACTTGGCAAACAAATGTTTGGGAAGCGCAGACTTCCTCCTGGCAAGGTTTCATTCCATTCTGAGCAACGGCAAGAAAAACTTCACGCACACACACACATCAAGGAGCAGGCGGGAAAGCTTCCAGATCAGAGGGTGTTGTTTCCAGACAGACTTCAGCTCTGGCATCTTTTTTTCCTAGAAATCAGGAACCCATGCGACCAAAGTAAATAGAAGGCTGTAATTGTGCTGCTTGACATTTTCAGGCCTGGCAATTGACATTGCTGAAGCAGTCTGACACAAATTCCACAGCCGAGAAAGACGTGTGAGGAAATGCATCACACATAGAAGCGGCTGTGGGCTCCTGATGCAATCGGACCCTCCCCTTGTCAACTGCTGTGGGCATGACGCTTGCCTGCTTCTGGTTGAAAGAGGTTCAAGCTCTCCCCGGCGCTCCTCCCATCTGAGCCGGCCTGCGTAAACCCAGCACAGCAGCAGGGGCGGGGAAGACATCGCTTTGGTTTGTCCATCAGAATTTGCTAGACGAGGGATATGATCGATGGCAGCTCTTTCGGGACAAGCCTTATGGAGCCCTGTTCCACCCTGAGTCGGGGCATGTGGCACGTAGACACAAGCACCCTTGTGCGCACGCACATGTACACACACTGCTACAAAGCTATCCTTGTATAAACTTTATCAGGAAGTCATCTGGACAGAGTTTTCCAGACTGCTGTGTTTAACTCTTCCCTGATGCTGGCCTGAATTTATACGGTCTGATTATTCCCACGGATTAGACAGTCTGTTTCCAGTTGTTCCAGTTGTCTATGAATCGCTTCCATACTCTGGGTGATCTATAGTCCAGTAAGGAACTCCGGCTTTTCTACATGGACTTGGGCAATAATTTGGAATGCACACCTTTGGACGAGGTGTCAGATTATAGCACAGATTCGGCCGAGTTGCACAGAATTAATGTTTGTTGATTGCATTTGCACTCCATCTTTCCTCTAAGGAACATTTGAACCAGGGCAGTGCACCAACTCCAGCCGGATCCTGAACTGAATAGGGCCAATTTAGGTCAATCTGGGATTTGGCCAGAGCTGGTCGAAGCAGCCCTAGACAAGTCAGATCGGGTCCACGTGGAGTAATCTGAGGATTCCAAAAAGTAGGTGGGTGGGAAGCAAAGAGAGTTGGAAAGTAGCAGACGGAGGCAGGGAGAAGAAGTAATTGAGATCACATGGAATCTGCCCCCATTCTTTGTGGACTAAATGAAAACGAAACACGAAACAATGATTTACAGAGCAGGAGAAGGAGCAAGTGGTGAGGCTGGGTGTGCCTCACCAGAGGATAACAGATTGAAGGAGCATAAGGGCATCTGTTAAGGGCACACATTTTATTTTATTTATTTATTGCATTTATATTCCACCTTTTCAAACTCGAGGTGGTGTATGCGGTTCTCCTCCTCCACAACAACCCTTTGAGGTAGGTTAGTTTGAGAGACAGTGACTGACCCAAAATCACACCGTGAGCTTCATGGCGATTTGAACCCTGGTCTCCCATGTACTAGTCCAACACTCTTAACTGTTACAGGAGAGATACTATGACCATAAAGGTAGTTTTCTCAGGGTGAGGCTCATTTATTATACTGCGGGTGTGCTGACTCATGCAATTTAACTAAATGCAAGAAACTCAACATGTAACATGTGTATTACTTGGTGGAAAGCCCTTTACTTTTTATTTTATTTTAAAAACTCTATTTTTAAAACCCTAATTAAAAACTAAAAGGCCTCAAATTGCTTCAGGGCCCAGATCCAAGTCAGACTGGGACCTTTCTGAAGCACTGGATCAGGCCTCAAATCTGATGAGGGCAGGGCATGTGCACAGGCCCAGTTTTAACCTTACAACCCTCAAATGCTTAAAAATAAAAGCAAGTGCATGAGGAGCGCCAGTAGCACATCTCCTGCATAATGTGCAGTTTGGTCCTCCAACCTCACTAGAATCGCTTTGGCTTCTGGCATTACAGTTTTCACATGTGGGAATGCTGGAGCACAGGAACTCACGAGATGTTCCTGAGTTTAGTACCTGAGTACCTGAGTTTCTGTGTTTAGTAATAGTAAGTGGTGTCCATTACAGCTAGATTACATTTGTTGATCTTTAACATCTGAATCCTTAGAAGGCAAATAAACAGGGAAGGAAGTTCTTAAGAGTCTTTCGTTGTTTATCTTTGTCACTTCCGAAAATAACCACATCTTGAGCAAAGACGTGCCTCGCTGGTCATTTCACTCATTGATCAGAAAAGCAACAGACACAAATGGGCCCATGAAAAATTTGATTATGTCTTGCTACTCCAAATGATTCCATCAAAAAACGACATGAAATAATATATTTCTATAAGAGATAATGATGACACCACGATCTTACATGTTCTTTAAAGCTGTGATATCACCACAGGCAGCAGAGAACCTGACATCTTGCACTGCACCTCACAAGGAATCTGAGGCACTCAGCTAGGGATGGAGTGGGTTGTGGAATTCAGAGTTTATCCTTTGCAAACAGGTGCAGAAAGGGTGTGTCGCAGTGGGGGCTGACATCCAGCTACAGTTACAGGCCAAACACTGACATATTACACCAGTTTAAATTTGGAGGGATTCTTTCCTGCCAATTGGGTCCTTCTGGATTTACAGCACTAATTACAGCAAAGGTCCAGTAATAGAATGTTCACCTGGTTACAGTAGAAAATCTAGGTTCAATTTTTTTACTGAGTTTTGGACTTACCCAGTAGAAAGCTGCAATTTACAAAGTCAGGTCATTGATTCAGCTAGTTCAATATTGTCCACACTGACTGGCAGCAGTTCTCCATGGTGTAGTGGTCAGAATGCCAGACTAGGACCTGGGAGACCTGGGTTCAAATCCTCACTCAGCCACAAAACTCACTTGCTGACCTTGGGTCAGACTCTACATTTCAGCCTGGCCTACCACAAAATGAAAGAGGGTTGTTTGGATAAAAAGGATAAAAGTCAAATACTGTAAACTCTGAAGAAATAAGCTTGTGCCCATAGACTCCCATAATTCATAGACACATGCATATGTACCAGGCATACAAGCCATGGATGCAAAACACTGACTTCATATTCATAGTGCCCAGGTAATCAGCTGTCCCTTTCTGAGTTGGAAAAATCTCATCTCTAGGGTCTCTTTTGCTCACCTTACCTGCAGATAATTTGGTCAAACTTTTCTATAGGCAGCTCAACATTTGCGTATCTTTTCTGAGAAAGGATGCCAGAATTTTACATAGCATTCAAAGTATGGGCTGCACATACCATTTGTTTATGCAGGATCAACATCTTCTTTAACATATTATTTTTACTAGAAATCTTAGTCCCTCTTCCAGATCATCAGTCTTGTCTCTTTTCCTCCCTTCCTGCTTGTAGGCTCTGGGTGTGGTTTCACTGAGCTCTCCCTTTCCCCAGGAGATATTCATTCAGTTCCAGTCTTTCCTGGGCTCAACCTGTTGCTTATCTACCCCCTTTCTTCAGCCATCCCAGCTCTGGACTTGCTGCCTCTAACTCGCCTGCCTCTCTTTGGAACATCCTTCCCATTTTGCTTCCCCATCCTCATTGTGCTGTGAGCCCCTGGGGCTCCTCCAAACCATAGATCCTCTCACTTTCCTTACTTAGGCACATGTAAAGGGCACCAGCATTGGAGAAACACAACCACTGCAAGCAGGGTGCTTGTGCTCTCCAGCCCTCTCAGTCCTCTTGCAGATTCAAATGGCTTCAATCCAACAGCTCAACTGGTTAAAACATTAATATAACCAATGATAAAAGCTAGGGCTTATTAAAACAAAGCCATCAGAGAAGCAGATCTTTTATGGAAAGTAGCATGAGAAGAACATCTGTTCTTGTTCCTGGGTAGACACAGTGAAGACATCAGAAGCAGGTTCTATCATCATCATCTAATTTATATCCCATCTTTTTCAATGACAGCAACTCAGCAGGCAGTTCCCAAAAGCCTACTGAAACAAGAAAGTCTTCATTGCTGGCATGATGGCTCATGGTAGGGGTGGGGGAGGGAAACAGAGTCTCTGAGGAAGGAGTTGGGAATCTTTTTCATTCCCAGCTGGGCAGCCTGACAGGGGCCACATACAAGTGGTGGGTAGAGTTTGAAGCAAAAGTGGGCTGGGCAACTAAGAAAAAATTTACCTTTGTACATTAGCCTGGTTTCTACATGCAATCACCTGCCCCTCTCTTTTCTCCAGCCAGCATGATCACAGATTAAGAACACATTCCAGCCAGGCAAAAAACACTCACGTACTCTCCAACAGTGCTTTTTTCCCCTGGGGGGACGCATACCCCTAAACATTTTGTGAATCTAAGTTTGGCCTCATTGAGGGGCATTATTTCAATATGAGTAGGAAAATGAGAGTACCCCTAAACTTTTTTTTAATAGAAAAAAGCACTGCTCTCCAACATTCCTCAGCTGAAAATCGGGACGCTTGTTGCGCCATCTCACAAGTCACCTGGCTTGTGTGGGAGAGCAGTACCAAAAGATGCATGCTGCTGTGACAGTCAGCTGCCCGTCTCCCCTGCCAAAGCTCATACCTGGCAGCTGCTCACTCCCTTCCTCTGCCCACATTGCACCTCAGGCCGCTATCACGGCGGAGGTGGTGGCTTGGGCAGCAGCAGAGAGGGGTTGGCAAGAGCGTTGCGCATGTCCACCACCTCTGCTCCAGCGGGGAACTGCCTCCCCTGCACACTAGGGTTCCGCTTTATGAGGGTTCTGCTTCAAGTGCAAGCACTGGCTCATTGTCCTCCCCAAGCTTGGAAGCGGCAGTGCTGGAGGGGGGAAATGGGATATTCTGGGAGCAAACCATAAGCCAGGGTGGCTTCTGTAATTCCAGAAATGTCCTGGGAAAACAGGGACACTTGAAGGGTGTGCACACAAGGATGATGTGAAGCAGGAGCAGTACGGGTCATGGCCTTGGGAGGGTGTGGCCAGGACCAGATAGGGAGACCCAGAGGGCTGCATTTGGCCCCTGAGCCTAAGGTTCCCCACCTCTGCTCTGTCCCAAAACATGGAGGCCTTTAAAGGTAAACACCAATACCGTGAGTCATGTTTTGACTAGCCCCCCCGTTTTGTTTAATTTAATAGCTAAATATGCTCCCTCTGTGACATTCATGACTTGAAGATGCTTGTTCAGAGGCTTTTGAATGATGGCAGCAATTGACTAGCCATACCTGTTTGGGTGGGGGCTGTAATAAACAGTTTTGCAACTGGAATGTAACCAGCAACGAACATGCAAAGTTTTGTGGTTTGGTTGTGGGTGTGGGAGGAGAGAGGGATATGTTGTTTGCTTTGGGGTTAATTGGTGCTACTTTCACTTCATTGCATTTGCTTCCCTGGCTCCCCAGGCTCAGCTTGTATATTTGCAAATAAGAAAAAAACACCAACAACACATGCAGTAAATGGCTCGCACTCGGCCCTTCAAAGGAAACAGATATGAGAACATAAGAAGAGCCAGCTGGGACAAGCCAATGCCCCATCTAGTTCAGCATCCTGCCCTCACAGTGGCCAACCAGAAGCTTGTGGGACATCCACAAACAGGACCTGAACACAAGAGCACTCTCCTCTCTTGCAGTTTCCAGCAACTGGTTTTTAGAAGTATATCAAGGAGGCAGAGCGTGGCTTCTATCATGGCTAGTAGCCGCTGATATACTTGCTGAACTCTACATCCCATTGTACCTGGGAATAATTGGAGTTGGAGTTTCATGAGGACCGCAAGTAAGAATGAGGTAGAAACTGGATGCCCTACGCATTTAAAGGTGAACCTACCTAATTCACACCACCCGAAACAATACGTAAGCCGAAACACATCCGCACCTCAACATTCACACGTCTCTGAATTTTGCAATGCAAAATAACATTTAAAAATGTGTCCTGTTAGGGACAATTGTGTTGCAAAACTGTCTTAGGCAAAATGACATACTAAAAGGGGTATAGCAGGAGAAACTCACACACTGAAAATCTGATCAGTTTAAAAAACAGAATCACAAAGTGATGTGGAAATGTGGAAAACTGAATTTAAGATTGGAAAAATGAGAAGCTGAAACTGCTGTGGCGACTGTAGAGTGAGATACAATATGAATCAAGAGGAAGATCTTAGAGCTTTGATTTTCCACTAACATCCGTGTGGTACAATATCATCAACTCCCCCACACCATGCAGGAAAAGCCTCAAACAGTCCCAAGGAAAGGAAAATTGAATTAAAAGGGAGGCCTTGTAAAAGTCCAACAGTTCAGCTAGCCGTGTGTGTATTCACACACTGCACACCAAATAATGTTGTGCGCTGACTTAAAAACACATCTTTGGTGGTGTATATCTTTCAGAGATTCGGTGTACAATATTTAGGAGGATAAAGGGTGTACTGAGCGAAAGTTCTGACCTTTCAGCAACCTGTTTGGGACCAACAAAGATTCAATTTAGCCATGTATGGTATAAACACCAAGGGGAACGCAAGCAGCAAAATTAGAAAGGAATCTAATCAATAGCCCCAAAGATAAATGCCACTTTAGGCAGCCTTAATCTAAACTGTTGACAGAAGCCTATTCACAGCCAAACGATGAATTCTAAGTGCAGCCCCCCTTCTGGGTGGGATAAGGTGGCACAGCCAAGCCAAAATAATCAGTGTTTTATCTGTCTCCCTCACATTTAACTTCCACTCTCCTAGTCCTCTGGGAGGGCTCACGCTGGAAGCATTAAGAGCAGACTACGCCAAGTACTCCACTAACACATTTTGGAATCAAAGGTTTTACTGGAATCTATTGATTCCAGCAGACTTGTATAAGCCTGTGATATTTTTAGTGAGAAGTCATGCACTTTGCAAATCACTAAAAAAAGAAAAAAAGTTCGGCTATGTGCAAATTGTCACAAGTAGCAAACAAGCTACAGCAGCAGTTCTGGTCACTCTTCGTTGGAAGTAAGATCCACTGAACTTGGTGAGACTTTCTTCTGGGTAGATTTGCACAGGTTTACACTTGAAAATTACTTCCATAGTTCTTATTAAGCTATTCACAGCAGGGAATTTTCAGGAATTGGAGGCAGCGCTTGCCAAATGAGACTACTGGGGAATGATTACGCTTTGCAGTGTTGCCTTGGAAGGGAAGAAAACAGGCAACAAGATGCGAAGGTTCTTGTTCAACTTTATTGTTTACTTCCTGTTTTGGAACGGAGGGCACCCATGGACAGTGGCTGATGCTCGGAGCAGAGCCAGGTGAAATAAATCCTCCATTACAAAACCACAGAAACACTGACTACAAAGCTGGATATTCTGAATATTCTGTGGATGCGACTTGTTCATGACCATATATGAGAAACCAATTGGGGGGGGTGGATTGTGAAGACATTTGATTCAGTTCATATTTAAAGGTGAATTTACAAAACATACGCAAATTGAAATGCAACCCTCTTTCACAATTCACACTTCTCTGAATTTGGAATGCAGTTTTCCACCCTAGTATCATAGAGCTGTAGCGTTCATATGTACAAAAATGCATGGACTAAAGTAAAGTGTGCATATAAATGCACGTGTTTGTGAAAATAGCATAAAAATGAATTATATTAGGGGAAATTGCTTTGCAAAAATGTGTATATTGGGCAAAATTACATGCAAAAATGTGTATATTAAGAGAAATTAACACTTTAATGCTGATAAATTTTTCAAAGGCCTTAAAAAATATATCAAGCAATCACAAACTGAACTGTGCTGAAGATTGGGAAAAGGAGAGGAAATGAAACTGACATATTCACAAGGTGCATAAGTGAGAGAACTCCACTCCTGGCTTGAGCATGTTGATCTCAGGGCTGCTTCAAAATTTCCCACTTGAAATGTTTCTTTTCCACGTGGTAGGCAGGCTAACAGGGTATGGTTTGCAAGCAGCTATCTTGTCCATTGTTGTGCCAAGTGAGTGGGAAGTTTTCATATCAGCTGCTTTGATGCTGTGGTGCTGCCTTGGTGTCACAAGTGGACTGCTGATTTTGGCATGTGCTACCATATTGGGACACGGGTGGCGCTGTGGGTTAAACCACAGAGCCTTGGACTTTCTGATCAGAAGGTCGGCGGTTCGAATCCCCGCGACAGGGTGAGCTCCCGTTGCTCGGTCCCTGCTCCTGCCAACCTAGCAGTTCGAAAGCATGTCAAAGTGCAAGTAGATAAATAGGTGCCGCTCCAGCAGGAAGGCAAACAGCGTTTCCGTGCGCTGCTCTGGTTCGCTACAAGTGGCTTAGTCATCCTAGCCACATGACCTGGAAGCTCCCTCGGCCAATAAAGTGAGATGAGCTCCACAACCCCAGAGTTGGCCACGACTGGACCTAATGGTCAGGGGTCCCTTTACCTTTACCTACCCTATTTGGTGTAGCCATGACCACATGGAAGACATTGCGATGATCTTTGCAGGTCTGCGCTCACATCTGAAATAGTGGCTGGCAGGTGGGAGGAGAGATCTCTTCCATATGGCTATCCAGACACTACTGCTGTAAAGTGAAAAGTGTGGAACAGGGAATGGACTCACTTTTGCGCCAGAATGTCAAAAAGAGCAAAAGGAGAGCACCATTCTAACCCTCAGTCTTCCAGAGAAAAGGACAAGCCTATATGTGTAGTGGCAGCAACCACTCAGACTTGCCCTGGGTGGGAAAGGAGCTGTGATATATACTCTTTCCACACCCATGGCCAGCTCACCAAATCACTCCACATGTCCTCGAGGCCTTCCTTCCTTATTAGATGAGGCTGCCACATGTTTACAGGTGAGGCTTTGCTATATTCAAGCTACCTGAGAGGTTCACATTACGATTTAAATGTCAACAAAAGGGAGCGGAGCAAAAATAGTTAATCCTTCATGCCTGAGCGCATGACCGCACCAGAGGAATGGGAACATCTGTCCCCTTGCTTTGAGAAACGAAGGTGCTTCAGATTCCGCAGTGAGGTCACTATGGCACAACTGCTCTATTTGTTTATGACAGTGTTCTGTCCCACACCCACATGGGACAGAAGCTCAATACGGCATTTGATGCATTTGATCAAAGGGGAAGTTGCTCAAACTCACTACCGGTTGCACAAGCTCCTCTTTGTTGTAAGTTCTGGGAATAGTCTTGGCATGGCTCTGACGGGTGGGATTGAGGAGCTATACACTTCAAGTTCTCCATTTTTGTCAGCTAGGGAGGCAAAAGAGCAGTTCCCTGGAAGGAAAGAGCTGGCTATTCAGTAACCCCCCAAGGCCAGATAAAAGGGCTGTGTGTGGACAGCTAAGGAAGGAAGGAGACCATCGCTGAAAGAAAAGAGAAGTAGCTTTGTAAACAATCATAGGTCGAGTGGAGTGAGATTAATGGCTTCTTGAAAAGGTTGCTTGTTATAAGGTCTGTGTGTGTGTGTGGGGGGTGTCTGATAGCAAAGTTGGTATTTAGGGAGAGGTAGCAGGGAGTGGGAAGAGGGCTGGCCTGAGAAAAGGAAGAACAACAGAACTGGCACAGCAGCCACATTCTCGTGTGAGTGCAGCATGTGGTCACTTTATTATTAAATCAATCCAGTGCTAATTATCTGTTTGGCATTTATCAAGGAGATGAAACATGCAGAGCTGCTGTGCCAGGAATTGTGCCTTCCCACTATCTAGGACACTGGCAGGCGAGGGAATCACACAGAAGTGTTTTCCTCCTTCCCTCTGAAGTTATCTGACACACCCTTTGTCAGACGTCAGCAAGCTCAGGAGTCAGCAAGAGGGCAGAGAAAGATCACCCAATGTGTGGCACGTAGGATGATTACCAGGAACGAGTGGCAGAGCCCAGCCCAGTGTTTATGGCTCCTCAAAAAGCTGCAAACATTGTTAACAAGAATCGTTTTGCAGGGAAGAAAGCTTGGCATTTCTGTACAACAATAGTTTTTGAAAGGGAGTCTCCCTTGGGAAGCACTAAGCCAGCTTCCCAAGGCCCCCTCCCATTGTGGTGTGCCGAGTGGCATAGTCCCTTTTGACTCAATCTCATCTCTTATCAGTGTAGCAAAAGCATTTCTGAAGAGCTCATCCCTCTTTTGACTGACTGATAGGGCAGCCATGTATATCCATACCCTTAGAGATCCAAGATCTACAACTCCAATCAACCCTGATCATTGGCCATGCTGAATCCAACAACATCCAGAGGGGTCTCATATTCTCCATCCCTGAGTTAGTGGTGCTAGGCCTCAGCTGTATTTTATATCAAAATAAAATACAATTCATTTGTGAGAGGTTCTGTCTGTTCTTACCAAAAGCCCAAGAACACTTCTGGCTGTATTATAGCAGAGCCAAGATGGGCAGTTAACTGGGAAGAGAGCCCGTCCCTCTGCTTCTTAACAAAGCTGTAGCTCCAGTGACCAGCTAGGAGCCAGTCAATGAACAGTGGCATAGTGTGGGTTACCAGTGCCCGGGGCCACACAGAGGAGGTAGATGCGAGGGAGGGAAATGGGTGGAATATGCATGCACATTCAACTGCCTAAAGGTGTCTGCATCACCCAGGAGATTGCAGCTGCAGAGATAAGAAGAGTCATTCTGTTGTCTGGAGAGGTTACTTCTTGTTTCGCATGGAGAAGCCAATGGAGCCCAGCAAACAGAAGCACGCTGTTGTGTTGAGGCAGCTCTGGGAGTTCAAAATTTTGTGCCCAAGGCAGCCACCCCTGTGGCCCTCCCCATGCTACGCTACTGGTCATAAGGGCTTTAGCATAGCTCCTTAGTTAAAAAAAGGTATGTGGGTAGAGAGGCGGAAGGAATGCTCTTTCTCCCACCTCACCCCTCAGCTTCCCTCTGTCCAGGGGCAAAGAGAAGAAGCCACCAAGATGGTGAGTCCAGTGGAATTCTTGCTCTCTGCCCCCTGACTTAATGGGCCAGTTGTAGTGTTCTTATCAGTAGCCTGAAGCATTACCTGAAATCTCTCTCACAGTGACGCCTCTATGCCAACATTTGGAACTCCGCTTCTATGCAGGGTGAATCATTGTTTTGATTTTCATCTGAGATGAGAATGTGATGTACTAACATGATTTCCTGTCCCAAATGTTTTGAATCCTGTCTGAATTGTCAGCTGGGATTCCACCAACTTGGGGGAGCAGGCAAAAACAAATACACAAATAGGCCACAATAAACATGGCCTGAGCAAAGTCTAGTGTTATTTTGAGTAATGGATGTCAGTAATCTGGAACCCTGGGACCGTGCCCTGTTTTTATTTTGAAATCCTGGCTAAAGCCACAACTCCCCTCACCCACCCATTCAGGAGCCTTACCTGCTAACATGCTCAATGAATGGTAGTGCTTTGACTGAGGAAGGAAGCCGATATGATTTCTATTTTGAAATATATTAGAATGACAGGACAGATTGCATAGAAGGGAAGAAATGGATAGAGAAAGGAGGAGGTCCGTGGCAAGTGATTCATTTATGAAGTTATACTTAGCAATTCCTTATGCATTTCTAAACTTGACACTACAGTCTGTGGCAAAAAGAATTCTAATTCTATATTGCTCAACCTAATCCTTCTGTGACATCAGAGGAGCTAAGCCAATTACAGTTGTGGCCTGTCTGCATACCCTACATCACAGAACCAGATTCTGTTAGGCAATACATTGAAGACTGTGGGTGTTAAATAAGTGTAATAAGAGTCTCTTGCAAATGTTTTGAGTTTCCAAACAATTATCTGATGCTCTCAGTTCAGTGTCCACTACAGTTGTCATAGTGGCTTTGATCCATCCGTAGACTGCGATGGTGGTGAGACATCATTGTACCACCTCTCTGGCTTGTGAAGCGCTGCAAGGGTCTTTCTTATCTTCCATGCTTTTTAACATCTACATAGAAGAACCAGGTGTGGTCATGTAGAAGCTTAGCCTGAGGTGTCACTAGTACGTAAAACCACACACAGCACTCTCATTCTAGGCTGCTTCCATTGCATCCTCAGTGTGCCACCCAGCAGAGTTTTTCTGGGTAATGAGGGGTCTGTTACAGTCTGGCCAGAAGAAGGTGGCAGAAGCAACGGCAGCTTGCTGTGACTTGTTTGCAAAGCATTTTGAGAATGCAGCAGATGGATCTCAGAATTTGTCAAGAGCACAGGCTAGTCCCGTTGTGTTGGATGAATTTCAGTTAGTAAGGCTTGAGGATGTGGACAAGGTGCTTGGATTGGTTAGTTAATGCTAAATACATTACTTTTGGTAAATGAGCCACCATAGACCATAGAGGGCTGTGGAAATTTGTGTCCTGGGACAAACGCCGGCTCCCTTGGCTAGTAAAGCAAGATGAGCACCACAACCCGAGAGTCATCCGTGACTGGACCTAACGGTCAGGGGTACCTTTACCTTTACCCATGTACTATCTGAAACCAAAGGGGCACATTGGTTGCCAGATGTGAAATATGTTGGCATTATTTTCAGCTCTCCTACCCCACTACTATGTGTGTCTGGATTTACTATATCTCAGATGTCTTCCAGACCATCGGCTGCAAATGGCAATTGGAGCACCTCACACTAATCAACTCCATTGTTTCCCTTGCTGCTTTTGGGTTCAGTATAAACTATGGCTATGTGTTTGTTTGTTTGTTTGTTTGTTTATTAAATCTATAGACCACCCTATGTTGTTGTTGTTTTTTAAAGGAACTCAGGGCAATCTACATAAAAGTTTAAAATTACAAACGCATTACAAAACACAATCAACAATGCAATAGGATTAAGAGGAGTAAAACTACTCAGTCAGCTAAAATGACCATGATAAGTTTTTTGTCTGGGCAAAAAAACCAAGTTGCTAGTGCCAGGCATACCTTCCTTGGGGGGGGGGTATTCTGAAGTCAAGGACAGAAGGCTCTCTCTTTTGTTACATCCATGATGCACCTCCTCTAAAGATGGAACACCCCAATGAGCCCTGAACACCACCTTTAGAGCCCTCTTCTTTGGTTGGCAGGTAACAGAAAAGACAATTTCTTCCTGATTTTATGGAATTCCCACTTTGGGGAGATCTAACAGGCTCCCCCTTTTCATATGTTCACAATGGTTTTGAAAACATTTTCCTTTATAAGCTGACTGGCCTGATGGGAGTTGTAATCCAAAACATCTGGAGTGGTACCTCGGGTTAAGTACTTAATTTGTTCCGGAGGTCCGTTCTTAACCTGAAACTGTTCTTAACCTGAAGCACCACTTTAGCTAATGGGGCCTCCTGCTGCCGCCACACAGCCAGAGCACGATTTCTGTTCTCATCCTGAAGCAAAGTTCTTAACCTGAAGCACTATTTCTGGGTTAGCAGAGTCTGTAACCTGAAGCGTATGTAACCTGAAGCGTATGTAACCCGACGTACCACAGTACTCTTGTGTTATTAACGGAGTTTTCATTGGTAGCTTGAAATCATCATTGATTTTTTTTTATTGTTTGGAATATTTATACCCCTACCAACTGGGAGACTTTCTCAAGGTGACTTACTAGGGAGGGAGAAAAGTATATATAAGTTCCCTCCAGTCCACAGATTTTCCAACTCCTAAATTTTAGGACAACAAGCAAATTACAGAGGAAAATAACTCCAGAGTGGAAATGGCTGCCAGATTAGTCAGTTGTTCGTTCTTTACCAAGACTTCTCCTTTTCCTGATGTCTCTTACAGCTTCTGGCTCCTGAAAGCAGATGCAAAAGGCTTTTCAGGGAGCACAAGCCTCCTCACATTTCTCATATTCCCCAATTGTCAAGCAAAAGAAACTGTAATAAATGATTACATAAAATATAAGCATAAAAGGGGATTGCAAGAGCCCAATTCTTATTCTTGTCTAAATCTCTCTCAGCATGTCTCTGACTTCCCAGCTGGGCATGTGGTTCAGTTTTTCCCCAGTAATGAAGCTGAGCCATCTTCCAATCTTCCAGAGTGTCTGACTGATTCCTGACTGTGAGAACAATCTTCTTGAGAGCTGAATCCCAAACACATTATATGCCCTTTGAACTTGCAAGTGAGCAGTTGAGATTGGGGCTGCACCAAATGTTTTTACACAAGCATTTTCAGCACAGAAAGGGAGCTTCTGGAGGGTCTGCAAACATGTTCTTCAAAAGACCTCCAAAACTTTATCGATTCTGCACCTTCTCTCTCACCTTCACTGTCCCTTGCAGCCGTTGTCCGCACTATTTCCTTCCCCTCAAGGGTGCCATCTTGAATATTTTTTTGGGGTGTGTGTGTGAGGTAAGTCCCACCCTGCATAATTGATTATAAGACGTGGCACGTACCATTTGAATGGCAATGCCTGTCAAATTGACATGAAGGCATGTGACCCCCCCCATTTTTAAAAAAAAAAACAAATGCAGATTTGGGAGGAGGTAAGCATAATAAGAGGTACAGTACAAAGGGAGAGACTACTTAACCCTTTCCCCTCTGGACATATGCTGCTCAATGAATGCCTCAACCCATTTCCCCCTTACAGGGTAGAGCATATGAACCCCAAATCTCTTCAGAACGGTGGGTTCTCCTTCCTTGGAGGTTTTTAAGCAGAGGCTGGATGGCCATCTGTCATGGATGCTTTAGCGGAGATTTCTGCATTGCAGGGGTTGGACTAGATGACCACTGGGATTCCTTCCAACTCTACAATTCTATGATTCTATGGTTTATGGAATTGTGAGGGGGAAGTGGCGTACAATGGCATGCCAGACACATGTAGCTTCAGCCTGAGTCAGTACTTATGCTTTGGGCTCTAGATAGGACTGATCATTCCAGAGATAGCAGTTTTATGCCACAGCAGGACTTGATGCTGGTTTTTCTGCCCAGCATAAGGCCAGCAAAGCCAGTGGAATCATGGAAGCTTTCTAGGAAAGAGAGGAAATTACCACTCCCAGCCAAGCAGTCCAGAGCCTACATGAGAATTGGGATGTACTTCATTAATCTCTGGGCACAGTGTGTTCACCTTCGAATATCTTGTTCTGCACTTAGCAATCTGTACTTTGCGTATCTCATAAAAGTCCATTTATTTCTTACTTTTAAAAATCGAAATGTATGTTTGAGTCATTGTTGCATAAGTCTTTGAATTCATTTGACATTTGGATGAGATACAGCTTGATTTCACTGGTTTGGCTGAAGCTTTCAGAATGTGCGTAAAATGTTTGTGCATGGTAGGTGGCTGGCATTTGGATCATATAGCATGTTTGAATCCAAGCTGTGTACAAACAATAATTGTTTAAGCCTTGCAACACCTTAGCAAGGTAGCTTTTAATCTCCTGCGTAAACCTGAAGGCGGGAGATATTAAGCAACAGGCTTTGGGCCACATTCCAAATCAGAAAGCAGAAGTCGTGATCTTGGATTTTCTGCCCTAATCACTGCATTGCATCTCCTGTTTTCCCCATGAGGTGAACAAGAACTGTGAATATAGAAATGTAAACAAAACAAAATCCTATAGTACTTCAGCCATAGGATCTCAGCTGTGGAACTATGTCCTCAGTTTTCAAGGAAAACCTAACCTACTGCGTTACTGTTTTCTGTTAAGGAAGCTGACGTTTGGGTGATGAATAGAGCCCTACTGAGCAAAGTGTGGTTTAATTTTTCTTGGGGGATTTGTAATTAGAGCCACCCACCAGCACTTTCCCATGCAAATTGTATTCTTGATTGATTCTTTAAGCAGAGCATTTGAGTTTGTGTTTCCTTAATAGCTGTAAGTTTATGAATAATTTGGCATAATATTGTGATCTCCGGAATGTCAAAGTAAATCTTTCACAGTGTCACTGAGATGGCGGGTGGGTGGGAAGTGCCTTCATTAAGGATCTTCAGCTGCTTTGTGGAGATCTCCTTTGAAGCCATGATCATTTGCTTATCCACCCAATGATATAATGGCTTTTGAAGGTGGGGAAGGTGGGCTTGCTTGCTCATAGGTCAGCATGGCATAAGTTCCTCTAAGTTCCAAGAGCTACCACCAGTGCTTTGCCATTTAATTAGCAAGATTGTCCAAATACATATTGTTCATGCAGTTGCTGGCTGGAGTTGATGGGAGTTGTAGTCCAACAACTGCTTTGGACCCCAGCCAGCACATTCTGCCTCTCCCTCCCTGCATGCCCTGGGGCTGATGGGAGTTGTTGTTCAAAGCAGCTGGACAGCACTAGTTTGGCAAAGGCTGTCTTAGCAACACTTCAACCCACATTGTTCTTCTCTATCATAATCATTCCCAGAGAGCCACTTGGCCCCTTTACAGCAGACCTCCTCCAGATTCTCCCCCCCCCCAAAGGAGGGCTTGCTTGCACTTTCACAAGACTAGTTAATGGCATGTTATCCACTGAAAAGTTCAACTTGTGGTGACTTCATGAGGAAATCACCAGGGCATGTTTGAAATGTTTGTGTGAATTGGCTCAGAGTTATGCTAAATGTGCAGTGAAAATCCTCCATGTGTAGTAACACAGAACTGCCAGACTCTAAGATTAATGTTTATTAGGACTGTGGACATGGGTCCAAACAAAGGCTGACACAACCTAAATTAGCACTACTTGAGTTCTCTGTTAACCAATCTGCTCTCAAATGCTTGATCTACTGAAGTTGTTCTCATCACTCCTTCCCATTCCCTTCTGCTTACTTGCCCGTGATCCACAACCCAATCCCCTACTTGAGTACTTAGTCTGATGATACCTCTGTGTGCTGTCATATATTTGGATATTGTACCATGGTAGAAATGGCCACTATGCAGAATAAGCAGTCACGGCAGCCCCCAGATAGAATTCATCTTTGTTTTTGCGCGTCTATGGAGCTGTAGTTTCTGTCTCTTCCTCACCTGCCTTTCCCCCTATTTCATTGCTGACGTAGACCTAGCCTTTTCATGCTTGCCAATTCTCCCCCAAGTATTTCCTGCTAGAAAAGATGTTCAGATTGGAAAACAGGGGCTGAGGCCAAATAGAAAGTAATGCCTTCAAGGCGAACTAAGGACAATCATTTCCCCAGCTTGTTGAGTCACATGTGCCGTATGGAAACTACCTTGAGGATTTTGTGGAACTCCCCCCCCCTCTTTGGCTGATGTTTTCTAGAGATGTGGAGAGGGCATCTGTTGCTGTCATGAAACCAGGCCTGAAACCTGGAACAAACAACATTTGATATGGGGGAAATTCTAATCACATTGAGGGAGCATTAAATTGGGCTTTCCCCTCAGTGCCATTTTAGGAGTGGGGGACACCAGAAAAAAAAGTTTCTGCACTGTATGTGTGTGGAGTGAGACACAGAATGGGCAAAATAAATTTCTCCCCTTCAGTGGTGCCTATGTATAGAATCCTAGGTTCCAGGAACTCATCACTGCAACTCTCCCCGCGTAAAAAGAGTGCATGGGAAAAGGATGCTGAACACTCCCTGCAGTGTGTTACTTTGGTCACATCTTTGCTTTCCGTATGCTAGTAGGGAACAAGGAAATGTGGCTGGAGGAATAGACTGAGGGAAGGGAAGGCATGGGAAAGGGGGAAGATTCATCACCTGTAGGAGTGGACTTTGGTACTATGGTGACCTGAGCTATGGTGCCCCCCCATCAGCCTTCACATTGTGCCAGGCTTTGGGAAGGAGATGTAGGGGCTCTGGCAGGGTCCTAGAGCCAAACTGAGATCTACAGGTAAAGGGCGGCATACTAATTTAACATATAGCAACAACAATGCCCTCCCAACTCCTTCCTAAAGCGGGGCAAGCACTAAGTAGGCTTTGGGAAAGATGCAGGAGGACTCTAGGACCCTGTCTGGGCCCTGACACCTTGCCCTTTTCTCTAGTCTGAAATGCTGCAACTTTTTCCCATAGGGATACTTACCAGTATCACGTGTGTTCTCTGAATACTCTTTAGGTTCATTCAGTTCACTGGACTTCTGTTCATTTGGCATCATAACAGAGATCAACACCAGGACGGCAAGGTCCTAGGAAAGAAAGGAAGCTAGTTGCCACACAGAGGAAGGCTTTGAAGCAACAGGTCTTGTTTAGGGAAGCTAGTGTGGATCTTGGGGGGGCCTTAAGAGCATAGTTAGATGAGCAAGCCGTGTATTGGGACAGCGTCACCTTTTCTACGAATGTATGCACTAACACCGTGCTGGATGACGTGGTGCCTGGACAGGAAAGTTTTGAAAGGCATGGGAGGTGAAGGGAATAAGAACTTGCTTGTGGGCTTCCCATAGCCATCTGGCTGGTCACAGAAAAAACAAACAAACCAGGATGCTGGACTAGAGGGGCTTTTTGCTCTGATCCACATAGCAGGGCATTTATTATGTTCTTGGGTGTGAACCACTGTTTACAGGGGCAGACTGATCTTTCAGATTTTAGTGGTGCCTGTGCACGGCCCAAATTCAGCTTGCTCCTCACTTCTCACCTTCTGTTCTGCTCAATTCACTACATCCGAGTTGCAACACTCTGCAGAACCCCCTCAGCTCAGCACCCAGTGCGGCAGAACCGGTTGCACTGCCTGAAATCCACCTCTGCTGCTTATCAGGAACGAATGCATATGTCCATCCTCTTTTTGACAAGTTTCCTGTTGCTAGTTTCTTTGGAGAATGCTTAAAATGATATAGAGTGCTACATTATAAAACACTGGTTATTATAACTATGAGAACACAAGGAGGAGAATATTTCCGTGGGCACATGTGTCATTAGTGGTAAGCTGGCCAAGCCCGAACTTGTGGCCTGCTGGATCCCAAATGGAAACAAGTCCTGGGGTATGGTTCATTTACTCTGGAGGGCTTCTGAAGCCTGTCTGGATACAGGACATGTGCTAGAGCCTCAGCTGCCGCAGCAGCAGAAGTGTTGATCAAGAATTTCAGGCACAGGGACTGAATGTCACCCTTCAGCCACCTCTCTCTGGGCCTCGGGACTCTTTCCAGGCCACACCCCTTCTCCCTACATCACATCTCTCACTATGGGAGTAGCCAGGATGTTAGGGGGCAGGCTTTTCTTGGGGGGCAGAACCTCAGTTTTGTACTGATTTTGGGGGGCAGCTGCCCCACTTGGCTATGCCCATGTCTCTCGCCAGCCCTGCCTTGTGCCCTCCTTGAGTACTTTCACTTGACTAGAACGTGCCATTGAACTCTGATTCTGCTTCTTGCTTCCCTGGATGGAAGGTAGAGAGGAGTGTGTGAGTCAATTGACATTTGTTGCTCCATTCACTTGGGCTTCCAGCACTGCCCACCGCTGTTGTGTGGCCCCAGGAAGTTTGAAGGAAATGGCGTGCCCTTGGCCTGGAAAAGATGGCCCATCATCCCTAATTAATTCGGAGGCTTCATTCTGCCATCCCGTCAGAGGGACCAGTGTCACACACACCAGTTCCTTTCTGTGAGTGAAGGTGGCTCTGAGCATGTGCTGTTTCTGTCTTAGCCACAGACCCTTTCAATCCCTGGAGTACTTGACAGGTTGTAAGGGAACAATCTGTGAACAGCTATGTTTCCCCACCTTCAGCTATGATCTTATGTGTCCCCGATTGACCTTGCTGCAGCATGACGACAAGGTCTGATATTGCTCTCATTTCCAGCAGTGCTTTAGAGTTGCTAGTAGCTAGTTCAGCATGCAGGGGCACAGCTGATTACCGATCTAGGAAGTTCTCGTCATACTGAGCCTGAACAGCTTGTTGCTGTACCATGCCTACGGTGAACGTACACTTCCTTCTTCCATAAATGGCCGCATATGCACTTTATTTCTAACTGGAAAGGGGCTGTTTGGGAAAGGGGAGAGTATATTAAATTAAATAGGGGGGAGATGTGTGGGAAAGAGACCTCTGTCAGTGGGTGTTGTTAACTATGCAGCTGTGTTGAAAATCAGATTCTGCACCACGCAGGTTTGAAAGATGGAATGCCAAAGTTGTTCATTCAGATTTGTAGCCTTCTCTCTCCCAGGGATTCAGGACAGAGATATACCCAGACTCCCAAAGAGCTCATACTTTTAATTCACACTGCATAGGGAAAGAATAGAGGAGACAGTATAGTAGGCAAGGGCAGTTCTGTATATAAGTGGGGGAGGAAATGATGCTCTTACATGTAATAATAATGAACTGGTATAGGCATAACCCTGGTTACCAGCTTCTAAAATTGCCTGTTGCTTGGTTTTGTTGCTTCTACAGGAAACTAGCAATTTATGTGGGGGTTACGTTCCAAGGCACCGCATGTTTAAGTGAAATCATGTATATTTGAAACACCATTGAAAAAGCCTGCTAACACCCCCGCCCCACTATGCCCTGACCCTTTTTAAGATGTTTTCAGGTCACTTCTGAGTTTGGCAGATTGCACACATGCTCAATTGCACACATATTGGACACGCCTTAAACAGTTGCTGCCGGTATCTATACTTAAGGGCCTTCAACAAGTCTTGTGAGATTAAGCAATGCTATAATAAAATGAGGTCAGCTAGGAATAGATGGTCGAAATAATTCAGATCGTATATTATTAGCCTACAGCTGATACATGGACAGTAAAGCAGTACCCCACAATTATTATTATTTATTACAACTTCTCAAAAAAAAACACCATTTTTAAAAATGGACTCTTGCAGTATGGAGTTTCTGAGACAAATTTGGGGGGGGGACACATTCATTAATGATGAAGGATTGAATTAGCTTCTCCCAGGCTTCAGCAGACTTGGTATCAAATTCAGGCAAAATGTTTCTTCCCCAGTGTGACTTCCCCCACCTTCCTCTCTTTGCCCTACTGTATGAACAAAGCAGGAGAGCAAAAAGCGAGAGATGTGCTTCTTTCCTGCCTCTTCACGCTCAAATTATAGGCAAAGAGGTAGGGAGCCCTTCATGAAATCCTCTCACCCCCATCACCCCCCTCCTTTTGAAGCCTGTTAAAAACAGTAGCTTAGCGGCCAACACAAAGAAATGGGGAGATGTTCCCCTTCTGCTTCCCCAGTAAGTCAAGTGCTGCCTTTTGTCAGGTTTTCCTAACAGCTTAAATTGTAACGCTGTGGCCTTCTGCTGAGGTGGCAAGGGGGAAATTTGTTATAGCCTCATGCTTAGCCAATTTGAGGCTTTTTTTCCCTTTCAGCAGAGTCTCCTGGGCTGGTGAGAGAATGGAGGAAAAGACAACTGTTGTAGCATTGCGGGCCCTCCCTCCTTTCCTTAAAGATCTTCATGTGCAAATACATTTTGTTTTTGCCTGAAATCAATTGAGTTGAAGCTTAGCGGTGTTCACTGAGCAGAAAATCTTACCCAGTGGGTGAGCAGTCCATCGTGCCACTCTCACCACAACTACTGCTAAGGAAACCCAGGCGCTCTAAATGTACTTCTTCAAAGCCTGGGAATCAAGATGCTGCTGAACGGTTTTACAGGTGCCACATATTTATCTGAGGTTAACAACAAAGATGCAGAGGTGATGGGTGTCCCAGGAACACTTGTTCACCTATATAGGAAACCTCTGAAGATACACATCACAAGATCTCAGAGGGTGTATGCAGAATCAAAATGTCCTATTTTGGCCAAAGGTTTATACAAGAGCGGGTGTTTTGAAAAGCTGTATCTGCTGTTTGATAGGTTTAATTATACAATACTGTGTATCATAGAGGTTGAGTCTTTTAAGATACCATGTACATCTTCACTAATGCTATTAGAATACTGTTTTGTATTATCTGTTGATTACTACATATTGAGAGAGAGCAGACAGACCCAGGGAGACAACCTAGTCTTTAAAAGCAACACACGTTCACCCAAAAGTAAACAGCATACTATCAGTATACCCCAGCCAGCTGTAAAAAAGACAAAATAAAAATCCAACTTCTGTCTCCTTTGCTGGCTACTGCTGCTGAACTCGTTCTCCTGGGCAGTAGCTAGTAGCCACCAGTCATCAAAAGCAACCAATGCTTATCTAAACTACACCTTCTGGCTATCAGTGCTCATTGAGCGAACATCTACAGAATCATAGAGAAAAAGTCACCTCCACAATTGATGGCCATAAAATACAGGGTCTGTGCATTTCAAGTGAAGTATCCTGTGATGAGGAACAGTTATTAAATGATCCTCCATTGGCTTCTCTCATTCATCAGCCTAAGCAATACAGACCACAAATGAAAACCATGTGCATTGGATAAAGCAGAGGTGGATTTAGGGGAGCACCACCGGTTCAGTCACACTGGGCACAGAGCCTCAGGGGCTCTGCAACTATGATGTAGAACAGAAGGCGAGAGGTGGGGGGACCTGAATTTTGGAGCTGTACAGGGTGCCAGAGAAATTTGAGACCCCCCCCCCCAAGGTCTGCCACTGCAGACAGGGGCTTACAGAACAAGCACTTCCAAGCACTGCCCTATTTTTTTTTTTTTAAAAAATAATGTAAATGATAAGCATTTTCATCTTAAGAATTACAGAACAAATCCTGCTCCTTGTTCAAATGCGGTGGCTAAGCACCGGCTGTGTGTGCAAAATATCCAAAAGCTGTGAAGGAGAAGCAAACTGGCCTTGCTACTTGAAATGGAAAAGTGGGATTTGAAGTGGACAGGCTGGCATTATTTCTGGCGCAGGAGTGCAGCAATTATCTCAGCTCCGTCCCCTAATGAATGGCACAGCAGCTGCAGAGGCTTGAGGATTCCGCAGAGAGGCCAAGACGGAAGCCACTCGAAGCATGGAAGCCGCCAGAATATCCTGAAAGCCGTATTTCATGCATTTGGATTTGTGGCAGTTCTGTCCTGTGAGCTCAAAGCAGGTAAAACACTTTATGGATTTATTTATAACTTTTGTATGCCACCCCGTAACATAAATGTTCTCTGGATGGCTTACAGTAAATAAGTAAAAAATACAATGCAATTTCGTTCCCAGGTGCATGGTGCCTGCAGCCATTGCTGTGAGAGTCCAAGCATAGAAATAGACACAGGACATTGGATTTGGGTTTAAATAGGCCACAACTTTGATTGATTACAGATGTAAGTAGGTTTTGGCCAAGGTATTAGGGATGTATCTGGTATCAATCAACTCATCTGCTGGTTGATAAGTAGGGTTGGGTTGAACCTGACTGGGTGAGGGGATCCATCCCCCTAACATGAACCAGGTGGTACTATCCCACCAGGGCCACCATTGGGAAGGGTGCTATTGACCCCACTGACCTGTGTGTGGATTTTTGGACAAAGACACACATTCCTGGACCCTTTTAACAGGGTACCTGATCACATAAATATCCAACCCAATGCTATGAGATGGGCAAAAGCCTGCAGACCAGCCAACTTGTTTAAAGGAGAAATTCTTCCCTGGCCCTGAATATGGCAACTGAATATACCATAGCAAAGTCCTCACACTGCCCTGCCTGCTTGCCTTTGGGCAGGAAACATACAGACTGGGCGGGTGGTTAATCCCTAAGAGCAAGGACCCCCGGGTGTGGCCTTCAATTTGTAGCACCGCAACCCTGCCCCCAATGTCACCGGATTAGCCCATTCAAAGGGGCCTTTGCTGCCAAGGCTACTGTGGCTGGAGAAGGAGGAGGCACTGAGGGTCCCACCCACAGCTGCGCATGAAGGAAAAATGGCCCCTGGACTGGGCAGCGGCTGCGCTGAGCAGCAAACACCGTTTCCCCAGAACCGCAGGTAAACAGAGACTGCAAAGTAAAATGCGAAATCATTAAAAAAGGAGTGGGGAGCTACACAAAGCCAACAGAATGGAACCTGACACTCCTCCATATTAAAAACACAGATTAAAAAAAAAACAATCCCGAGAGGCTCAGGTTAGTTATTTTAAAGGCTTGAGTGAACTCCTGGCACCAGGCAAGCTTTCCTGGGAAGGCTCTTCTATAAATGGGGTGCCACATTGGCCTCTGGTTGGGGTGGTGGGAGTTGTAGTCCAGCAAGATCTGGAGGGATCACACTGGCTACCTCTGGTGTAAAGGGTTGTGCTGTTAGGGGATCTGGCTGTGTATGGGGCAATCTGGGCCCTGCAGAATTGTTGTGTAAACATCATTGCAGACACATGCTGTTTAAAGGGCTGCATCCTCTTCTTACACCCACAGGCTGCCTGTTGGCGCTACCATATTGAGGTATGATTAAATGGCATTCAGAAATTCTGCTGAGCTCCTCGTGTTCTGCAGATATAGTTAATCCTCAAGGAATTTGTGAATGGAGTGTGCAAAATACATTTGACCTTTAAGTAAGCACTGATCGTATGTCTTGTTTTATGTTGTTGTTGTTTTAAATCACAATTTTCTACCCTGGTGACTGTAACTGTTACCTTGGCTGATTTTATATAACCCCACTCTTTATTTTCTCCCTCTTCCTGCTTTTTGATTTTTCTGGTGAGTACAATTGAAAATGTCAGTGATGTAGCTCCAGTGTCCTCCAGTAAGAGGAGGATTAGAGTTTTCCTGACAGAGAAGGGCAGGGGCGGGCGGGGATTACAACAGTGCATCTGACGTAAGAGAGGGCAGTTTATGATGCATCAGAGAGGATAACAATTATAGGAAAGCAGAAAAAGATGAGAAATGAATGGAATACGTATTGCCAGGGAAAGCCAGCAATGTGTGTTGCAACAGTTCTTTCGGCAACCTCCCTGCTGTTCAGTGTTCTACACACGACTGAGCCCACCCTTATGCATTCCCACAGTGGAAGCAATACACCTGATTTATCAAGCCCCACAAAAGGAAACCGGCTTTAGTAATTCAGTTACTCAGTTCTTAAGGCTTTGTGTTCCTCCCTCTGATGATATGTGGATAAATCTAGTTTTCTCTGCAGGATGCGGCATCGTACAACTGTAAGTTATCAAAAAAATTATTTCAGGGTTTCTTTGTTTTTTTAAAAAAATATTATGAGCAAGAGGGCTATGTCAGGGGAATATTTCAGTAAGTGATTTAGCACTCAGTATACAACAGTACCATCTTTTTAATGTCTTATGCATAATGCCAGAAAAGCCTAATTAATATGGAAAAACCCAACACTGGCAGTAATTTTATTGGTACATGATGCACTCATATAAATTAATTAAATGTTGCTTCAATTTGGTGGGATATGTAGATACAAGGGAATAGGAAGAACTAACCAATTTTACACCTTGCCCAGTATTCTCATGGTTTGTACAAATGCTAAATATGTAAGATAAGCATAGCAGTCTCCCTGTAGACTGTATGCGAACTACATCAGCAAGACCACCACCACAGGGGCTTTAAGAACTGTCTAACCAATGCCAAGATTAGGGGACGTCTTGCTACTAACGTCAAAGAGTTGAATCAGACCCTAATTGCCTGCTAAATGACCACAGAGACCAAAACAGGACAGCTTCAGTCGTCACATTTAACTCATGGAAAATCACACTGGTTTGTTGCTGTGACTGACGTCATGCCCTAACAGACTAGGGGGTTCTGTGTCCGTCTCAAAGGTGTTCTGTAAACTTGAAAGCTCGCATACTCTTATTACCGTCTACATTTCTTGCAGCACAATCCTATCTGTGTCTTCTCAGAAGTAAGCCCCATTGAGTTCAGTAGGTCTTACCCCCAAGTGAGTGTGAACAGAAGTGCAGCCTTATCAACTTCATCTCACACTTTTTCTCCAGCTTAGTTGTGGATATGTCATGATATTGTTTTGAGTTGGTGGGTGCCAGGGGTAATGAGTTCCAGACACCCGTAATTCCTGGATTTAGTAAGTGTTAGAATTTAACCAATGCTTGGAGAACTAAACTGGAAGTCAGTCTCTTAATAGCTGGACTCAGATCTTCAAAAAGATGGGCCATTAGCAGAGAACAAAGGCAGGCATATGGGCTATCAGCAAAGCATAGACTCTGTGCCAGCCAGCAAATGGAGGCAGCCCTTCCTGAACTATGAGATCACTAGTCATAATACAATGCCAGAGTTTTTCTTAGGAGGAAGTTTTCAGGTTTTAGTTGGCTATGGAGTGATCAGGCTTGAAGTACAGCAATATCTTACTTCCCCAGCCACATTCACCTGCACTTTGCAAAAAATTACATGGAAATTTAGAAGTGCACCCAGCAATTATATGCTTGTGAATATAGCTTTTCTGTCACTTCCAGTTTCAAATTATTGATCATAGTAATCGGCACGCTTTTCAAGGACTTATATGGAAATGGCCACACATGTTTCAAATTTCATGCCATCTACTGACATCTTTTAGTTTTTTCAACACTTTACTTTTCAAGTGTTGTTGCTATCTGTAGTTTAGCACATTACCGGCAAAATATAAGTGGTTTGAGTAGGTGCTATTGATGTTCAGTTGAGCTTCATCTAGGCCCTAGATTCTAGGGAATTGATGAAGGCCACAAGGCCAAGAACACCTACTTGGAAGTAGCCACAAGCAAATATGTACAAGAATTTAGTGTGAAACCTCTACTCCATTCCAGCACTGATGTCATGAATTCTTAACGCCTTGCATCATCCTGGCACAAGTCTCCTCTTTGAAGTTTGCTTTCGTTGCTAGCAGAGTGTTGCTGACAATGCACGTCTTTAGTAATGTCTTTTCCAATGTGTAATCTCATTCTTCAAAGCATCTACAGGGGACCACCTACTTATCAAACAAAAATCCAGCTCATTGTCAATCAGCAATTTGTAGAGCAGTGACTCATATCTTTGGCATTTTTGAGGGTTTCTAAATTAGCATGATGGTACCTAAACTCTGCATTTCTGTCTTTGGTAAGATGAATTCAAACCTGTAAGCATTTGTGTGAAAATATTTCATCATTCCCTACCTGTAACTAAACAACCTTTAGAATACACCTGAAGGCATTCCTATAAAGGGAAGTTTTGAATGCTTGATGTCTTATTATGTATCTGTATATGCTGGAAGCCACCCAGAGTGGCTGGGGCAACCCAGTCAGATGGGCAGGGTATGATGATGATGATGACATCCTTCGCTAGCAAAACTCCTGTACAGGATTGAGCTATAATTATACTAGTTGAAAACTCAGTCTATTTCTTCTCTTTTTTCTGCTTGGTGGGCAGATAACATTATTACAGATGGATATTGACAAATCCTTTCTCCCAAATCTGGGCTTATATACAGGATCAGGGACCATTCTTTCCATGCTTGTGCTTTGAGAATCAGTCCTGGTTGGTGCTCAGTAATTTTTTTACCTTACATTTTTATTTTAACAGTTTTAAAAGTAAATTACCTTGAATGAAAGTGCTTTTGCCATTTGACCTAACATTGCCCTCCTTATTCGTGTCAAGATGCACTTCTCTCTTCCTGCCTTCTCATCTCTTCCTTTCTTCTCATACTAATGTCCTCTTCTTTTCCTTTGTGCAGGTTTGGTCTCTCTCCCCACCCACCCTATGAGTGGCTTGAAAAATCTGTAACCATTGCAAATGCCCTGTGCCTCCCCCATCCATTCCTGTTGCAAAAGGCTGAAACTGGTGTGCATCACTATACATCAGCCTTAAACTGATCCAGTAATTTTATTTTTTTAAAACAAATGCTAAACACCACACAGAAATGGAGTAAGAGTATGGAAGCAGCCTTGTAATAATAATCCTCGTTGCCTGTAACCGCAGAGAGCTGAATATTGGCGAAGGTTTTTTTCCTTGCTATCTCTACCAAGAACTGATGGTGAACAGAGTAAAATAAACAATGATATCAGTTACCTCTTCCTGACCTAAATAAAGATGTTTAGCTATTTAAATCAAATCACGGTTGTTGTGTTTGGGTTTCTGTATTGCTGCACAACCATGCAACACTATATGAAAAACTGTGTAGAAAAAAATGGGTCACTTAGGGGTATGCTTGTTGCGCTGGTGAAATGTTTAGTGCCAGCAGAACTAATATTTGCATGAGAAAATGCTTAAGTAGGTTGCTGGTAACTTTGTTGCACAAACTATTGTGTAATGAGTTTTTGCTAACGCGGCTGTTGCCCTGGATTTCACTGTTGCAGAATATTAAAACTCACCGGTCTGCTAACGCAAGAACCCTTGCGCTAGCAGAGGACATTAGATACAGCCTAATATATATTGTATTTTGTATTTGGCAGTGAATGCTCTGATAGTAAGTGGGGAAGCTGGTACAGAGGCTCAGAAAGTTCCATTGCTCAGAAAACAAAGCAGTTTGTGAATTTCTGTGAAGGGAGGGGAAATTGTTCATTTTAGTCGGGAAAAGATTAGTGGTGCGCTGAATTTTGGCTGCCTTTTCGTTTTCAACACTGAAGTTTCCATTTCATAAGCAGGTGAAGCCGCGACTGAAGAAGAAACCACCTCCAGCAAACTATCACTTTTCATTAGCATCATTATAAAGCATCTAGAGTTTGGTAGGCGCTGTATATACTATTTTAAAAAACCACACAAAAAACCCCACAGACAATAATCTGTACCCAGTGTCTTACAATCTATGAATCCAATAGACACAACATGAAAGGAAGAAGGATGGGGAGGAAAGGGGAAAACAATGAAACTCAGGCACCAATTCTTAAAGTTATATAATTAGTCTCATGGTGACCAGTTTGAATGTAAACAGTTCAGGAAGGGAAGAAGGCAAGTGGCCTCTCCATGGCACCAGAGGAGATGGCTCTGCTGTCCCCCACTGATGCAGAAAGGTGGAATGATGAATTATGGCAGTTACTAATTGGCACGTTTAGTCATCTTGTCCAACACTGCAATTTCCATAAGCTGTTTTTCTTTTTAATTTTGTTTTGGTTACTATTACTCTCACAGTGCTCCACCATTTCCAGCACTGCATTGTCATACTGCAGGAGCAGTGAGGACACCGTTTATTTTAAAAAGGTATAATCACAGATAATACATTTTTAACATGGGATGCCCACTTAGCATAAGTAAACCTGGAAGGAAATGGTTTTCTCCCAAGACAAGGCAAAATTAAACATGATTCAAAGCTTTCTTCCATCTTCTTGGTGTGAGCTGATTTTGAAATTATTTCTACAGCATTCACCTTGGATTATTTCCAAATGTAGGGGGATTTTTGTCCCTTGGGTGGGAGTTTGTCACTGTTTCTGTTTTTGCAACTTCCGCCCACCATTTATATGGTGTTCCCATGTGGTTTTTGGCAGGAAATTGGGCTGTGTTATAAAATGCTCGTTTCCATTTTAGCAACCTCTTCAGTAAGCATAAAAGGGGGTGGAGTTCTGAAATTTTTGAGGGGAGAGTGAAATTTTTCAAAGGTCTTGTGTAAGTGTATGTGTACCTTTACCACCAGCAGGTCCCCCTCCCCCACCATTTCATTTACTTTAAATTATGCTGTTGCCTGTTGCAGTAGTGGAACACCTCTTCTCCCAGAAGGCCCCTGGAGCAAGGCTACATCCTGGCCTAGCATCATTCCAGGGGCATTTGGGCAGGGTGTGTGCATTTGAAATAATGGAGGCTGCCAGCTGCTGAGAGATGTTTTCCTGCTGCTGCTATGTAAAACTTAAGGCAGGGCTGGCCCACCCATGAGGCAAGGCGAGGTGACTGGTGCCTCAGGTGGCAAGATCCACAGGGGAAACTAATCCTGATGTAGATCTCTATTTCCCCCCACTCTCCTGATGCAGACCTTCACTCACCCCTTCTTCCCTCGTGGGGAGGGGAGCAGCATTTTGTGGTTCCATGGAGTGTAAAGAATCCCACATTCCCTTGTTTTGCATGTAAATAGGGTGAACACATGGAAACTAACAAGAGTTCACCACCATCATAGTTTGATCTTCAGGATGGCTGCCAAGAAATAGGAAGAGTGTATTCCGCCCCAACAGTAAGACTCGCTGCTGCCATGACAATTTCTGTGTCAAGGAGGCAGTTGAGCAGGTTGATGAGAAAAATTCTCAATATCTGTTTGAGGAGCACCCACATGTTTTTCCAGTCCGACATAGAAATGTCACAGAAGGCACTGGATGTGCAGTTTCTGCAGCAGTCACCTGAAAGAGGAAGCTTTCATTGCGGAGCATGAAGAAATCCCACCAACGGAGCTCCCTCCAACCTCCTGTAGCCCAAGCTGTGGGCAATTTGGTGCTTCCTTCTAGTTCATCCAATCCCAGGGTGACCTCTACATTAATGACTGCCTTGTTTGAAGTCAAGACATTTGCTCAGATCAGGAATCACCAGTTACTCTAAGAAAGCCCAAACAACTCCCTATGCTTAGGGGCATTTAATTTTTTTTGCAAACTCAAGAGACCAGCTTGTTTCTTCCAGAAAATAAGCTCATACCTCTTGGGCCAGGGGTGGGGTGTATAGTAGTAGACAATGGGACAAATGTGATGAAGACTGCAAAGGATTTGGGGCTTAGTCTTTAGGTCATTTAGTGGTAATCTCCCATTTGGCTTGATCAACCCAAGTGTCTCATCAAAGCGTTTGGCACAGCTGGCTGTATGTTTATCCAGGAAGGGAGCTGCCTTTCACATCCAATGTGGCCATGCTCGCATTCATTGGGAGCAAAAGGAACTGGAGCTTGGGTCACCAACTGCAGATGCAAGCACCTTCTTCTCTGTTGCCATGGATCAAGAAGAGGTCTCAGAGGAACTACAGAGAAAGGGTGAAGAAGAGCCAGAGGGAAGACTGGAAACTGATTCAGAAAAAAGGTGGAGGATGACCACTAGACAGACACAGACAAGCTACTAAGTGTTGAGTTATAATTTCTTTGGCAGTACTGGTTTGGCAGTAAAAAAATACGTACTTGCATTGGAACACACAGAGTAAACTAATTGGTACCTTTCTGACAGAAGAACGAATCCTTAATCATTATTTCCCCAAACCACATAATTATTAAAAACACCATAAATTATGTTGCTATTATGTTGTATTATATTAATTACAGAATGATGATGACAATGTCCCAAGGAGAACTTTTATAAAGGGGAGCTACAAGGAGGCCTCTTGTAGGCATTATCTTTGTAAGTAAACAACACTATATGAACTTTCCCAAAAGCTCCCAAATCAAAATTTTCATTTTGTTTTCTAAATGTTGTCTTGTTACTTTGTAAGTATGAAAATAAGATTTATGCAGAGATAAATATGGTTTGGTTCTGCAGTTTTCTAAAGAATAAAAAGCTTTCCTTGGCATAAATAAAACTCAAAATGAAAAGGAAAGAAACATTACAATCCTATACATATTTGCTTAGAAGTAGCCCAGCCCCCTCTTCAATAGGACTTACATCTGAGTAAATATAGGAGTGCAGTATGTCAGGTCATGTAACTTACATATAAGTCAGTCACAAGTAAGTCTAGTACTTCAGAGTCTTGAAGCCAGTTCTTCCAGGGCTCAGGGGAGATCTTCAGGTGTCCCTGTCTGTCTATGCCCCAGCTGGAGCACCTGCACGTTCTACTACCTATTCTCCTGTGATGGGTGAACTCCTCTGATCCCGCATGCTTGATTTGGAATTGTGAATCCCTTTCATGCTTCTGCTGAACATGCAGAGGTGGGGGAGCAGGGAGACGTGACCAGTGGGGGCAGTCCTCCCCCCCCCCGCAATGCATTCAGTCAGCATGCATGTGACCGGCATACACAGGACTGTGAATATGACGAAAGGGGGAGCAAAGGAAGCAGAACTGGGGTAAAGGTCTGGCCTAGAGAAATGATGCCATTTTGGCTGGACATGGGCAAACAAGAGAGGGAGCCAATGTGTATAGAGTTGCAAAGTCTAAAGTCTAGACCATGTTCGGGGAATTCTGACGGCTGTGGCTTTTTATAACATCACAGTGTTGTGTTGTGACCTACCAACCCTAATGGACAGAAAAGGATAAAGGGCATTGGTTGGGAGGAGGCATGGACTGAGTTTCAGAGATTATATGGAACTGGCCAGCCAGTTATTTGGCTGCAAGAATATTGTGATTATAGAATGGTTCAATCTTTATTTCACTTCATTAATTCCACCAAAAAACCATCCCTATTTGTTTTGAGTCTACAAACTCCCTTTCCTGCAGTTTCATATATTCCTGTTGTAGCAATTCAGCCATTCCCAGTCGGAAGTTAATTTGTCCATACAATGTGCAAGCTAAACAGTACATGAACACAAAGCTGCCCCTTTCATTGAACAGGCAAGCACATTTGTGTAAGAACTTTATGCACACACATTGTCAGAATGCATACCCAGGGGTCTGCACAAGAGCAACTTGTGGACTGATTCTATGCTGAACTGGTGAGAGTGATAAAGCATACACTGAGAATACTCTGCAAACTGCAATGTTGGGGGGAAGTCAAGCTGACTCATTCCTACACAGATTTTAAAGTGGTACAGCAGATCTACAAGGCATTTTAAAAACAGAGAGGCAGGGGAAGGAGAATGTGTCTTGACTTTCAAAACTTCTGTCACCAAACTACTTGAAAACATCGTATTAATATTTAACTGGAACTGGCAGACAGAAAAGTGTGGGAACTGCTTTATTAAAAGAATCAATGTTGATGTAAATGGCATTGCAAACATCACAAGGATATCATAAACCCTGGGAGGTTTTAGACGAGAAGAATGGGTGAAACCTGACCTGTGTCAATCAAGCCCTAACATGTGTGCTACCTCGAGACTCATCTAACATGAACCACAGATGTGACAGAGACTGAGGTCTGGATATATCAGAATGTATAACTGGGAACCAAACACAGTCTCCACTCATGACTAGAAGCTGATGCAAAAGGGGAGGGGAAGTGGAAGAAAGTTTGGTGAACAGGCATAGGAGCAAAAAGGGAAGTGATCCCTGAACAGTACAACCATCACCTGTATACTCATACCAACCTGAGACTTCCTGTTGCTTGTGCAGTACTAGCACACAAGAGACAAGTACCAGCAGACCCTGGAGAACCCTGAGATATGCACAATTGCGAAAAGTTGCAGGGGGTAAACCTCAAGGTCCCACCCCAAGCATAATAATTCAAAATGGAATACTGAGAGACTGAGAGTAAACAAACTCTAACTGTGGGTGGGAGAGAAGGACAGAACAGTGGCTGAATGGAGTGGTTGGAACAGGAGGATGGATAAACACACACATATACACACATGATGTATACATAATAATAATATCGTTGTCTGAATAGGTCCTGGTTCACCCAAGAGCTATTTATTTATGTTGTGAGGATCAGAAAGTGAGAGCTTCCCATAGACCTCAATTGAGCAATGAAATAATTTAATGTAGCTGGAGTTGAGCACAAGTGTGTTCCTCCATATATAACACCACATAAAATTTCCTATTGAAGATTGAGCAAGCTCAGTGGGCACGAAGTGCAAGCTGGTTGCAGGGCGGGGGAAATCAGGGGAAGGTATGGAATTGGGATGCAATGGAAACACTAAACAGCAACATTCCACACTGTAACATTGTGTTGCAAGCCCCACTTAAAAGAATTAATTCTAGAAAGATACAAGGGTCCCCAGGATAAACCTAAGACTCCAGTGGGCCTCACTCCTGTGTAATGTGCCATAATAGATCATTTTACCAGTTATGCTGAGCTGCTCAATATCATCCATTCCTGGGTGACAAATCCGTTTATTTTATGACTACAGTAAACTCCTGCCTTATTCCAGGGTTTCAAGGGGATGAAACATAGCCTGTCACAATGTATCTCATCCGTAATCACTTCTAGGGAATTGTTCACTTGCAGCCACTGTGCTTGTACATGTTGTTTTGTTAGGTTTCAAGTGCTTCAGTGAGAACAGTGAGTTTTGTTTCCTAATAATCAGGAATATTCACCTGTTATTTCACATGAGGTTCTTTGAGCACTGTTCAGACACTAACTGATCATCACTGAACAGGTACACCTCATTACCTCCATCACAAAGATAGGTCAAGTAAAGTCCAAGGTCATTGATCAAGTTTGTGTCTAGCAGCCCAAACACTCAAAACTCCCAGATGTCTATTCTGCTAAGGCCATGTCTTGTTTCTGTCACACCTACACTCTTGTCCTTGCAACCTAATTTTAACTTTTGTCTCACTGGAAGACAGCTGTGTAGGAACCATGCAGTGGGTATAAACAATTTTTTTATTTTTATTTCCATGGAGTAAATGTGTACAGAATTCCTACCTAAATTTTACTGCTAAGCAATGAGATATTGACCTCCCCTTCTCTCTAAGAAAAAATATGTCCAGGATATGCTCGTGATGTTGTAGTTGGTTGTTGTTTTAAACACCATAATAATTTTTATATAACATTTATATATCAATTTGTCTCAGTCTCAAAATTTCCCTGATTTTTGTTATGTTCCTTCTGTGTGTTTTTTTTAAATATAGCTGTGACTATGCTAATAATTCAAAGGGAGGGGGGGAAACCCCAAATGAAATGAAAAATGTATAAATTGGCTAGAGCTGCATAGAGGGAGCACATGCCATAAACCATGGAACTGAGTTGACTACATATGTATATATATACATTTACGTATACAGAATTCTCTACCAAGCCACAGCTTCTGCATCACCTCACCCCAAAATGACGTTGCTGATGGCTAAATTTTGGGCTGGGGTGATTCTCCACTCTCATTCGGAGGTTTTGCTGCATTCTTCTCCACTCCGGGCAATTGAAACTAGCCTTTGGACTCCTGGCCTGCTGCCACATTGCACGAGCTCTCGGCCAATTTAAATGGCATTATAGGAGTTGGGGCAAGGTGACCCACGCAAACTGAATCCAGGCAGGACAAACTGTCAAGGTCACGCCGGGGATTTTGCTTGCAGCCCGTTTATTATTTGTGCACGCAGCACATAAAAAACGAAGCACCGGATCTACAAGGCACGTTTAACTGTTTCGGGACGGGGGTGGTTTGTTGTTTTAAATTTGGTGGCCGCCGGTCCCATCTTCGTGGAGTTGTGGGCGTGAGGGATCCTCGACCATCTCTCGCCCGCCGCCGAGGCTCCTCGTTCTCCATCCCGTATCGGGAGATGCGAGGAGGGGAAACACATCTTCTCGGGCGCTTTTGGAAGCCGAGGTCTCCTTTGGTCCGATTTTAAGCGCCCCGAGGGTCACTTGACACACGCGGCTTCCAAATCCCTTGGCACGTGGTTCCAGAAATCAAAACAAAAAATAAATCGAATATGCCCGAGAGCTCGGACCCTTTGCGAGGGGGGTTCAAGGCCAACTTTTAACAGGCGCCTGCCCCCTCAACCGCCTGGAGAGCCCGGCGACCACCCCCCCCACAGGCCTCATCCCCCCCCCCCCGGGGCGGGCGAGGAGCTGAGCCGAGCTGCCCCTGGCTGCCCCAGAGGAGAGGCCATTCCTGCCAGCCCAGCCTCTCAGAGCCGCGGCCAGGTTTAATCCCTGCCTTGGGTGCCGGTGCGTGAAGATGCCTAATAATCCTATTTCGGTTGCACATGGACCCCGCCCTGCCTGCCCGCCTCGCTTTGCCGCGCCGGCCAAGAGGTTAAATCCGCCCCACTGGCGCCTACGGGGTTAATCGGGGTCTCGGGCGAGGCGGCGCACGTGCGACCGTTAACTGCCAAGCAGCCCCGCTCTCCGGCCGCCCTTTGCACACGGTCTCGTACATTCTCACGCAGCAGAGCCCGTAGAGTTCCACGCGCCCAATCTCACACTGGGCTCCGGGGCACAAGGGGTTAACAAAGGAAAGGGGGGGGGGAAAGAGAGAGAGAAAGGGCCTAGGCTGAGTTCCGGCGCTGGACGGGTTAATTGGAGGCGCTGCGGCTCCGACAGGGGGCGACCCCTGCAATGATAACAAACGGTCACGTGGTGCGGTTCGAGCGGGGAGGGCCGTTCCTCCTCTCGCTCCCTCCCTCTCCCTTTCCCTCGGCGCTAACGTCACCCCACCTTCCCGATCTCCAGGGCGACGGGCCCATCTGGGCGCGCGTCAGAGCCGCCCGTCTCTTGGCAACGGCTGGATGTCTCTCTCTCCCTTCTCATTCAGCCTCGCGCTTGATCGCGCGTCGCTCTGGCGTCAAAGTGACGTCAATGGGCCTGTCTCGGTTTTCGGAGGGGGCGGAGGGAGGGCTTCCCGCGTGCTCCTCTGGCCCCGGCACACACAGAGCGCGAGGGCAGCAGGGAGAGCAGCAGCAGCAGCAGCCTGGGAGCCTGGCAGGCAGGCAGGCAGGCGGGCGCGGAGCAGGAGGCGGCGACGGCGGCAGCAGCAGTCAGCCCGCCAGCCAGCCCGCCTCGCGCAAGGTAGAGTCGGAGAGCGAGGCGCGCGGGGAGACGCTCGCAGCCGGCGCTGCGCTGAGTCGGGGCGCAAGTTTTCCGAGGGGAATTTCCCGCGGCGCCTCCGCCTCGTGGCTTTCATGCTCCGTCCTCGGGGGCATTCCTGGGCTCCCCACAGTCTGGGTAGCCTAGTCTCTCTCTCTCTGCCTCCCGGGACGGCGGCTGCTTTGAGGGAAGCCCTTGCTGCAGCCCCTAGGTAGCTTTTGAGTGGAGCGTTTCTGTATATATGTATATAGTATAGATGACGATCGTCTTGTGAATAGTCCAGGCGAGGTTCCCAAGCTGCAAGACTCGCCAAGCCGCAGGGGATTTGCGCGGCGCTCGTCTTAACGCCCCCCAATTCCCGTCCCATTCATTGTTAGTGGAACTTGAATGGATCGGGCGCAGAAGTTAGTTTTTCAGATGATCCTGCAACGGGTTTCTTCCCTCATCCTAGACAGAACTTGCCCAGCACTTTTCTGCTACTTATTGCTAATTTTTTAAGCTGCAAAAGTACCTTTCGTTGCCTTTATCTTAGGCAAGCTTTGAAAGAGTCCGTTGCGCTTTCTCCAAGTTGAAAAGTCCTCAGGACTAACTTATGAAGTTGGGGGCAATTTGGTAGAACCTCAGTGGGGCAGATTATATATATATAATAATTCACTGAAAAATTCACTGGGACTTTATTTGTCTTCTTGCAGGTGCAGATTCCAGTCTCGGAAGAGGAAGGCTTATGTAGACATTTCTAAATAGCATTTGTGACCCACCAAAATCAAACCATGGTGATCATGTCAGATTATACAACTGTCCCCACCTCAAGCCACAGCCAGCAAAGGCCTCTTCGGGTCGGATTCTATGATATTGAGAGGACCTTGGGAAAAGGCAATTTTGCTGTAGTAAAACTGGCCAGACACAGAGTCACCAAAACACAGGTGGGTGTGTTGATGTTTGCTGCCTTGATCTGTATAGAAAATCAACTGTAAAGAACTGGTAGTATTCCTCTGTGGGGCTTTCTGTTTCCACAGATAAGGACTAAACTAGGTACATTAAGAGAATCTCCCTGGAGTAGACTGTATAATAGAATGTAGTTAAAATAGCAGCAGTTCAATTTGCACATTGAAATCACTTCAAAATGAATTTGGAAGTATTGGTGATTAGTGCTCTCTTCACTATTTTTGTTGACATAGTTAAAACAAACTGACGACATGGTGTCTTAGTTGATATTCCTAGGTAGTTGTCAGTTTTTGAAATAAGCTGTGTAGTGCAATTCCAGCTTACATTACCTTTCAGAACTTTAGTGGGATATGTGATTTGGATCAAAACACTGAAAGCTTCGACATTGTTTATATATATATATATATATATATACACACACACACACACACATATATACACAGTTTAATTATATATGCTGAATTTCTAAGTCAACCTATGATCTATTTTCTTGAATCTGGACTAGACAATATATTATAAAACACGGAACATCGGGAGTGATTGCCATTTTAGTTAAATTCAGTGACTGGCACTTTGATTCCTAAGTGTAGCAGTCTTTAAGCATAGTTTAAGGGGTAAGTAAGTTGAATTTAGTGACACTTCTAAGTAAACACGTTTACAATTGTGCTGCATTCACTTTTATCTGTTTACAAGTTCTGTTGGTTCCAATGAAATGGATCGTCAGTGAACTAGTGTTTGTGTTATTATTGCATTTGTTGATTGCTTTTCCCTAACTTTCTCAAATATAATTCGTTTTTCAAAACATTTTTTTAATTGTACTTGTATGTTGTGCAGTAGTATAAAACCATATTTTACAAGTGTTCTGGGTTTGTTTTCTTGAAACTATAGGTTGCAATAAAAATTATTGACAAAACACGGTTAGATTCAAGCAATTTGGAGAAAATCTATCGAGAGGTTCAGATTATGAAGCTTTTGAACCACCCCCACATTATCAAGCTGTATCAGGTAAGAGATAAGTTCTGATCACTACCTGGCTATTAGACTTATCCTTATGGCTTTGGCTGCTAATGATCTTAAAATGCACATGGTTCCAACAGGAAATGAATTGACATTACTTTTCTAAACAGTGCTGGAACAAAGTGACAAAGTATTTTATATCTAAATATTTAGCAAGGTTGTTATTTTGTTTTCACAATCAATTCAAACAATTATCAATTGTTCAAATGTGACTGTAAATCATTTGATGTGCTAGGTGTGCTGGGTAGACATACATAACTAAAATTCCTTGTGCCTTTACACGATGAAAATACTTCTCTGCTTATAGAATTTTCAAAACCATAATCAAACCTCTACTTACAATGCTGATTATTTGAATTACTAGTTGAAATTGGGCTTCGTCTGAGTAAATGTGTTTAGGGTCAGGCTGCCACTTGGAAGTTTTCTTAAAATCTTGGTTTTAGGAACTTCAAAAGCCACAGTGAAATACTATGCAATTTGTTCTAGCTCAGTTGTATTTTCAGCACATGCATTCCTTAAAAAAAGAACAAAAACTGATATACTCTGCATCTGATGAGCAGAGTTGAATTTACAAATGCTAAGTGTCTTATCTAATTAGTATTTGGTGGAAGTTCCTTTTAATCATCTTAAAGAGCACCTTATGGATTTAAGAGGAAGGTGATGAGTGACTTTTTGTCTAAGGAAGAAGAAAACGTTAAACGTGGCTTAAGAATATAGCTGCTCTTAAGTTCAGTGTACAGTAACAATTGCCATAATATAAGATGCCTAGAAAATACATCTTATCTTTGGGAAGATGAGCAAGGATAAGCTTCGCAAATATGAAAAGCAGAGCCAGTGAGAAACTTGTTTTGGTGGCGGTATTATTTTTAAAGTACACATATACGGCTGCCATATGAACTGCTGTAACACATATTTAGGTCTGTTTGTCATCACTCTACCTACCTGACAGATAATTTTTATTTCCTTTTTATAAAATAGTCCAGGTCAAAATAATATTTCAGGCATTAAATATTGTTTAAATCCTCTCATTGCTGAATTAGGCTACTTAGCTGAACCAGAAAAGTGTTTTTAGAAGCTGATTTTGTGAGGAGGAGAGGACAGTATTCCTACCTACACGTCTTTTCTGTGTTCATTTTTTGATGCACCCCTTTGGTGGAGGAGTCTGAACTGCAGGAATTAGGTGAAATGCCAGTTTGGGGGTGGAAGGATAGTGCTGACTTAGTTTCAACAGCACTGTCTAATTTTAATCCAATTGGCCTCTTTCCCAGAACATTTTAAATGTCTTACTCTTTCCTGTCACTTCTTTCTACATATATATATTTAAAATTTATATTTTTCATTATGTTTATATGTGGGATGAGAGCGCCTTTCTCTGCCTTTGATAGTCAAACCTCATTGCAGAATCTTAAAAAAAATAGTTTCTGAAAAGACACTGATGCTGCTTTGTGGTTCTTAATCCTTTTTTGTAAGCCAGAATTTACTGAACCAGAAAGTACAGAGTTGTTTGGGAGAGCTGTCTTTGACGGGTGTTTTATATTTATCATTTGATGCTGTAAAGCAGGAGAGGCAGTCTCAGGGAGCAACATGTTAAATTTATTTATTTTTTAAAGAATTTGAACCATATTTTAAAAAATGCTTTAGGTCATTTTAAACTTATTTTGCAGGCGGTAATGCCTTTTAGAAGTAAATTGATACTGAAATTGCCATTCACACTTCAGTGTTGATGGATGTTGAGAAATAGCTGTGCACACATAGGAAGCTGTTATGGATAGACAGGCACGTCTAGTAACTTACTGAGTGAATAAACCCACACAATACCAAGTGTGAATGGGGCGCTTGGATAGTTCTTGTTTGCTTTTTGTTCCACCTTCTGAATGTGTCGGTCACCTGCTTCCTAACAGTGAGATCATGAGTCCTGTTAACTGTCCTTAAATAACATGATATGCCTGTGTAGTTAATACACGTTAATGTAATAAATTATGGACATTGAAGGAAGAGGTGGATGCTATTGAAGTATCTCTGTATAGAAACAATATTAGGTTCATGCAGGGAAGCCTGGTCTTTTCGTTTAGCTCTTTTCTGTGGAGCAAATGCATTTGATATTCAAAGTATATTAAATATTTCAAAGGCCTGTATCTTTAATGCATTCTGGGTTTTTTTCTCCCCCCTCTCTCTTTCTCTTCTCCCTCTATACCCTTATTAGGTTATGGAGACAAAAGATATGCTTTACATTGTAACTGAATTTGCAAAAAATGGAGAAATGTTTGGTAAGTTCTTATCAAAGCATAGCAGTAGACACTTCCTTAGTAACTTGAATGTTGGGTGAGGAGCATGCATCTTAGCATTCGGATAAATGTGGGCTTTGTTTGTCTGTAGACTTTTACAGACATAGGATTATATGGGTTACACTCTACTTCAGATAACTGTGCTTTGAACAGACAAGTATTTGTCTGGTCTAGGCTGCAAAGCCAGATATAAATGAATTCCTTAATTAGCTGAAGTCCAATTAATGGATGGGAATTTATTTGTGGGCGTGTTGTTTTATGAGGGTACAGAAGCCGGGGATTTCAATCCTAATGCTTAGATATCCAAAGTAAAGGTCACAACACTGAAGGAGGAAAGTCTAGTTGGGGGTCAAAGGAGAAGTTTGTCCGTGGCGTTTAGTATTTGACCCTTTTGTCATTGTCTTTGGCAGATCACTTGACTTCCCATGGTCACCTGAGTGAGAGTGAAGCACGGAAGAAGTTCTGGCAGATCCTTTCAGCTGTAGAATATTGCCACAGTCATCATATAGTGCACAGAGACCTCAAAACGGAGAACCTGTTGTTAGACGCTAACATGAACATCAAGCTTGCAGGTGAGAATGGTTGCACAGATTATGTCACTAAAAAACTTAGTAGGGCTTCATGAAATCCTTGTATGAACAACTTCTTTGTGTGATGCCGCAATAGACAGAACCTTTGAAATTCTATGTTTATGAACCTGCTGGATGGATTATATATAATACTTAGCAAAGAAGCATAGGTGCAATTTATTTATTTACTGGATTTATATAAGCTGCTCAGTGACATACTTTCTCTGAACAGCTCACAATAAATAAAAGAGTAAAATCCAATGTTGAAATACAAAAGCAAAACAAATACATAGAGGTCCCTTGCAGTGCCCCTGCTTGCTTTAATTACAAGTGTATTTTTAAAAATATAAAGGAATATTTCATTTATCTTCCTCTACAGACTTTGGGTTTGGAAACTTCTACAAATCTGGAGAGCCTCTCTCTACATGGTGTGGGAGCCCACCTTATGCAGCCCCTGAAGTCTTTGAAGGAAAGGAATATGAAGGTCCGCATCTTGATATATGGGTAGGTATTGCATTCTGTATTAGATTTCTCGTTGTGTATTAATTATCCAAGATGGTGATGCTTGACAGACTTCACTGACTGCATTTCAGACATTCATGTATTGCACTGTTTTTCTTTCTTGGCAGAGCCTTGGCGTTGTGCTTTATGTCCTTGTCTGTGGCTCTCTGCCATTTGATGGACCCAATCTGCCATCTTTAAGACAAAGGGTGCTCGAAGGACGATTCCGCATTCCCTACTTCATGTCACAAGGTGTGTTTACCAATCTTTCTGGCATTAGAAATCCACAATTCCTTTCCCGTTTTGTAGTTATTTGTTAGAGTTTTAGGTTTTGAACCATATTTTCCAGATAAAAGCTTATGTCTTGCATAATCCTGTTTTTGGTGTTTAGAAGAACACTCTAGATCTATGTTGATAGTGAAATCATATGTTTCCCAGGTAGATTTTATATGACATGTACAAAGGCATATCTGTGAAGAAGAGGATGGCACTCTGGCTGTAGTGGCTTATATTTAATGAAAAGGGGCATATTAAAAATTATTTTAAATTTATTCAGTCATTAAAACTGTCAAAGACTGAAATATTGACAGTTTGCTACAGTTCCCCAATAACTTACATCTTGCTCATGCTGTGGAAAAAAGAACATGTTAATTTATCATTGTTTTCAGCATATAGACTCAAAACAGCTCAAACTCTTTTGAGCGGTATGTGATACAATTGCAAAATAACCTTAGGTTATCAGACAGTTGTTTGGTGCTCTTTTATGGGTAATAATAAAAAGTAGTGGCCACTAGTTTAGCTTTCAGTGATGTGTCTTGCCTCTTAATATCTATATTCATGTTTCGGTTTTGTGTCTTATCTTTCAACAGACTGTGAAACGCTGATTCGACGAATGCTGGTTGTGGATCCCACAAAACGAATCACAATTGCCCAAATAAAGCAGCACAAGTGGATGCAAGCAGACCCTTCCCTTCAGCAGCAGCAGTCTTTGTCATTCTCCATGCATAACTACAACTCTAACCTGGGTGACTACAACGAACAAGTCCTTGGGATCATGCATACTCTTGGGATTGATAGGCAGAGAACAGTTGAGGTGAGCCCTTAGCTACATGTTTGGCATCTGAGAAGCCCTTGTCCCTTAAAAAATATTGGAATAGACATTGTGCTCTATAGGAAAGGGTAATATGTTTCCCATTTAGATTTCAAATTTTGAAAATGGTGCCCCATGTTGTGGTGGTGCTAAAAAGTAGTGTGTTGCTTGGTAGAATTTCTTCCATGTTATCTGGAAACCAGGCAGGGTGCTTCTCAAATATGGCACTATAGGCACGAGACTGAATTATTAGGCTGCAGACATACCTGGCTGATAAGAGGGAAATATGGGACATATGAGACTAACTTGAAAGCACACATGACCAAGTTTTTTTGCCTTCTGAGAATGGGCTTGCGTTGCTTCTAATAATACACACATCCCAATCCCTCTATTTTAAATGCATCATTTTGTAGAATCCCTCTTGATTTCGGGGGCTGATTCTTCCAAGTAAACGCGTCTTGACCTTCTGACCTTTAGCGAAGAGGTGGCCCTCCCCTTTTGAACCAAGCAATCTATTAACAGCTGCCTTTCTCTCTCCTGTCTCCTCTAGTCTCTACAAAACAGCAGCTACAATCACTTCGCTGCAATTTATTACCTTCTCCTGGAGCGTCTCAAGGAGTACCGAAGCAATCAGTTGTCAAATCGCCCAGTAAGCAGCCGTCAGCAAAGGCCAAGGAGCTCAGACTTCAGCAACATTGAGGTAAGATGATGCGCTGTCCTTCATAAGGTCACACCAGTTCCTCGCTGTCCTTTTAAGAAGTATATATTCTGCTGCATATTCTGCTTCTGGGGCAGTAGCTTATATTTTGTGTGACCAAGAATGGCATTTTCCTCATGTTTCTTTTTATGCCTGAGATCAAAGGACATTTTTCAGCAGGGGATAGGAAGCGGGTGGGGAGGAGGTCTCTTGTACCCGGCCTCAGTGTCGACAGGAAACGGAGCTTGCTTCAGGTTTAAAACCAAAATTCTGGAAGCACTCAGGAGGATGTAGAATGAATTATACAAGTGTAAAAACCATAGGCTGCAGGAAATCTCCGTCTGTGAAGCATTAAGCAGACGGGAGCTGCATCCTGTGCAATGTCCTAACCTCTGTGTTACTTGGAACTCTGTATGGATATGTATTTATTGAAGAGCAAATTAATTCATCCTTTCATATTGATCCATACCCGTGCAGCCTTTCAAGCTTAATGTATTTGTTCTAGTTACAAGAGTGGTTGGTAATGACTGTTCTCTCAATCCTTCTTTGGCTTCAGTTGCCTCAGGACAGCCTTGCCAGCGAGACCTTGAGATCATCTCTGTTCTACCAGCAGCCCCAGAATCTGATTCAGTCGCCCTTGCAGGCAGAAATGGATTGTGACATAAACAACCCATTACAGGTTGGTGCTGCTAGCATCCTCACTTCGTTTTTGATTGAAGGAAGTGTACATGCCTGTGTGTGTGTGTGTGTGTGTGTGTGTGTGTTTGTGAGTGAGAGAGACCTGAGGGCAAAAAGGTCTGGGATGCATTTAAATATCCACCCCATCCATCTTTTTATTTGTAAATAAAATTCATAAAACTGAATAAAAAATCCCTTGAAGGATATCATAGAGGCATAATACACAGGGTACCCAAGCAGCTATGATAATGAAGGGATCGTTGGGGAGAGGAATGTGGGGAGGAACCAAACAAGGCCACTCTATCACTTCCTGTCTTTTTTGACCTTTCAGCCTATGTTCTTTCCTGTGGACCCGAACTTCAACAGTCTTTTTCGGAATCGCTCAATCTCTCCAAACAGCCTCCTGGAAACCACCATCAGTGAGGAAGTCAGGCAGGACAAAGAGCTGGAGGAGGAAATTAAAGCCTTCAACCCCATTCGCCTCCCCATCAACACAAGCCGAAGGCACACGCTGGCTGAAGTGACAACTCATTTTTATCAGTGTTCTCCACCATGTAAGTGTTTGCAAGAAGGGTAGACCCCAGGATATACATAGAGGGTAGAAGAGTGTTTCCTTTTTGTGCTTTAAACAACATGTTGACAGACATCACAGTTTTTTTGTACCTCTGTTTAGTGCATTTATTCACAGTAGGCTATTTAAAACATTTGGATTTGGAGCCGAACAGCCAAGTAACTCTCCCAGGCCTATTCCAGAATGGGGCTTTTCCTTCCAGTGCACAATAAACATGTAATGGTTATTGGAAATCTGAACGACATTTACCCAAGCATGATCATTTTTGTAGAGAAAATTTCCTTTTTTAAGCATTGTAGCTGCAGTGTTTGTCAACGTTTTGTCAAAATATGAGCCCCATAGTTGGAAGATGGTGGTATGAGCACCATTGAGAATATACAAATAGCTCATTAGCAGAGCATCTGCTTGCATGCAGAAGGTCCCAGGTTCAATCCTGGAAGTCTGCAAGTAGAGCTGGGAGAGACCCTGGAGAGCAGCTGCCAGTCATTGTAAACAATGCTACTTGACTCTGTTTAAGGCCATTTCCTATTATTTTTCTTGAGACTAGCAAAACAGGCTCTTTCCCTAGCTATGCCCTCTTAAAACCTTTTAATTCCCTCTCTCTTCGTTCTCTGTTGCTCTCCAAAATGATAGAGGACGTCATGTAACCATTTTAATTTAAAAGTGCAAGTCTGAACATCAAACCATAGTTTTTGTTAACCGTTTTATTTACTTTTTTATTCTTCCCTCTTCCCATTCCTTCCCCGCCCTAGTTTCTTTGGAAATTGTGTGTTTTCACTCTTTGGTACCTATCTTCAGTGGGTATGGAGTGTGCTTTTGAAGCTTAGTGAACAGTTTGCATCTCTCGCTGCATTCCATGGCATTATTTGGAAGCAGGATATTTTGCCTCTGACACGGAGTTCTAGCCAGCTATGCTAGCTTCTTGGCAGGGAGGTCAGTGCAGTGCAAGCACACTGGCGGGTTAACCTCCCCAGCACATCCTTCTCCCTCCTGGTAAGCTACAGAACCTGCCATGGTTTGTGTGCTACCTTTACTAAACACACACCACACAAACCCACAATAGTGTCAACACAATTCCCGTACCTTCATCCTGTCCCCTGGAAAAGGCCATCTAAGCCCTAAAACCAAGATAATTATTGCAGCTGCACTTGATAGAGCAAGGATCCCCTATTGTATTATTACTCGCTTTAGCAATAAAATCACCCTATAAGACTACATTGCTGCTATAACTGGGATGGCACGCCTGCCACGTACAAAGCCTTGTGAGTTTTATACTTGTTTGCATTATGGTCTGAGGCTTTGGTTAATGGTAGATTTTCTTTGGGTGGGGAGATTAATCTTATTTCTTCTTTAACTTTCTGTATCCATTTTGCAGACGGTCTCTTCCAACCCATCTGCTTCTTTTTGTAGGTATAGTCATTTCCTCTTCCGCAAGCCCTACGGAAGGAACCAGTTCTGACAGCTGCCTCACTTCATCAGCAAATGATGGCTCTGTGGCTCTGAGCAACTGTTTGGAAGATCAGATGATGCTTGGTCACCCAGCGACAGCCAGAGTTACATCATCGTTTCCGACTTCCCATTCGGACACACCAGTATTGCAGGCTCAGGGCTGTCTGGGTGGTGCTTCTCTGTTGCCGGTCAGCTTCCAGGAAGGAAGGAGGGCATCTGATACCTCACTAACTCAAGGTAATTATTTCCTTGCTATGTAAGCAATACCAGCCCATAAACACACACAGTAGATACATCAAGTAGTTGCTTTTTGTAGTTCTGTAATCAATATGCCAGACTCCTGCTTTCATCATAAGATTAGCACAGACCATCTGCACACATTTTATTTGCCCATCCCATGAAATAACCTGAAAATGCAACAGTGCAGTTTATAAGATATGCAAGTTGGGAAAAGAGGAGCTGCTTGGCAGATTAAATTGGGTTCTATTTGTCTTCTGTGGCTCTTGTACGAGGTTCCTGATTGGTGGGGAAATGAGCTGCAGCAGGTCTGTAGTAGGTGCAAGTAATGTGTGTGTCCAAAGTCAATGTCAACCTGTCATGCTGGTAGATTTATAACTCTCCTTCTTCTTCTTTGCTTTATAGGCTTGAAGGCATTTAGACAGCAGCTACGGAAGAATGCTAGAGCCAAAGGTTTTCTGGGACTGAATAAAATCAAAGGGCTTGCTCGCCAGGTGTGCCAGTCCTCATCTGCTCGGGTAGCACGGAACGGCACGAGTCCTTTCCAGCATTCTCAGCAGAGTGCCTGCGTATACAGCAGCGGGGGAAATGGTGGCAGCGGCGTAAGCAGTAGAGAGAGCAGGAACCTCCTTGAAGAGGTGCTTCAGCAGCAGAGGTGAGAGAGCAGCACACTGGCTATTGTAACAGTAGCTTAGTATATCACGACCTTGCCTTCACATTGAAAACAGACGAGCTGTTTGTTTTCCACATCACTTTTGGGACAGGATGTGTGATCTGATGCTAGCATTGCTAGCTCCACTTAAAGCATCAGTTTGCAATATAGGGTGCTCAGGTTTAAACATAAATGGGCTGCGTCTGACTAAGTCATTCTTGGAGTTGACCCATTTAAATCAGTGGGCTTAAGTTAGCCAGGGCTAACTGAAGCCCATTGGTTTCAATGGGTTTATTATTTTTTGTTATTGGGGGTGGGAGGAATGCCAGTTGTTGTCATAAGATTCGTTCTTAGTATTTTCAGGCATGGAAGGATACTTTTTAGCATCTTACATTGTTTCTGCATCACACAGAGGTCTGCACAGACATCCAAACTATGTGCATGGTGGGGATGCAAATTACACCAGCCCTACCCCGGGTCATCCTCTTCTGTGCAGGGGCTGTGTAGAGCCTAGTATCCACATAAGCTCAGTCCACACTGAACTGTGCCTCTTGATTTTCAGATCTCTGGGTGGTGTGGGTAGGATCTGTTCATGCTGGGTTGTACACACATAGCTAAATTTGTGAACAGCATTTTGGGTGAGGCAAGCACACCACGGAGGATGGGATAGGCTAAGCTGGCAAGATCCCCGTTTCCCACCACACGCATAGAGATGGAATGTCTGTGTAGGGCTGCAGCCCACAAGGGAGACTCTGTACCAGTGGCTTAGTCATGCAGAAGAATGTTCCCCCCCCCCCACCAAATCTGCTGTCACGACTTGCAAAGACAAATGCTTCTAATGCCAAGGTGTGAGGGACAGAGGCTGTAATGTGAGAACAACCCCAAGGAAGCATATTAAAAATGGATAACTTCTTCACTCTCTTCTTTCTTGTATCCAGAATGCTCCAGTTACAACATCACCAGCCAGCCTGTCACCAACCTTCTCAGGTGTCCCAGTCGCACACCATCCTCATGCCTGACACTACAGGAAGCAAAGCATCCAGTTCCTTCCCCCTGTCCGAACTGCAGAGCGAGAACTCATTAGAGTTTGCCTTCCGCAACACCCAGTTTCTCCAGCCTCACCTGTTTGGAGTCAGTGTTTCTCCAGTAACTTCAGCTGCTCACCTCCTAGACACCCACCTGCACATCAGTAGCAATGTCTCCCCCATCACCTCCATGTTTTCTCAGCAGAATGGCTTTGCTGTGCAATCTCCGAGCTATGATGCAGTTACTTTGCAGCATGGGGACTTTGAAATGGAGGACCTTACATCCACCCAGATGGGGAAGTTCGTCTTAGTCAAATAAGATTCCCCGCCCCCCCCTTCCTGCTCTCCAGTTCTCGTGGTTCACACATCTTTCTTTTGGAAGAGTGTGCTGCTCTCGCTACGATCTGCAGATGGGTGATTTTTATTATTTTTTGCAACAGTAAAAACTCAGAAGCAATAACCTGTTTGAAATATGTGAAGAGGCCATTTGGCTTAGTAAAGCCCCGAACTTTATAGAACTAAAAGAAAAAAGCAATACTTGCGTCTTTTGGCTTCAACTGTACTTGCACTGAACAAATGTAACCAGAAACTGAAAGGAGAAAAAAAACCTCTTTTGTTTTTGGAAGAAAAGAATGACAGGGAAGTGGGGGGTGGGGTGGGGAGGGCACAGGAGAACACTTTTCTGGTACTGTATTAAAGTCAGGCCAATACAGCTCTGCTGTTATGCAAGACTTTGACGGCTGTCAATGGTTGTGGTGTAGCAGGGGAAGGCTTTTCAAAGAAGGGACCAGAGCCACCCTATTCACAATATTTGTTTATGGATTTGTGAAGACGATAATTACCTCTTTTCTTAAAGACGACAAGCAAGAAAAAACCGCCACCCACAAACATAAACACAGATGCTTTTGTGTCACATTAATCGTTGATAGGGGAATAATGACAAAATTATTACGCATTATTTGTTTTTATACTCTTGTTAAAGGAACCAATACCTCTCTTTACTTTATATTCTCCCTTACTCAAAGGTTTGTACCTTAAGAGGAAACTGTGAACTTTTCTGCTTAGTCTCTCACTTGTAGCAGCTAAGGGTAGTTTGTATTCATTAGTAAGGTAAAGGCACCCCTGCCCGAACGGGCCAGTCTTGACAGACTGTGGGGTTTGTGCGCCCATCTCACATCTATTGGCCGGGGGCCAGCGCTGTCCGGAGACACTTCCGGGTCACGTGGCCAGCGTGACATCGCTGCTCTGGCGAGCCAGAGCCGCACACGGAACGCCGTTTACCTTCCCGCTGGTAAGCGGTACCTATTTATCTACTTGCCCCCGGGGGTGCTTTCGAACTGCTAGGTGGGCAGGCGCTGGGACCGAGCAGCGGGAGCGCACCCCGCCGCGGGGATTCGAACCGCCGACCTTTCGATCGGCAAGCCCTAGGCGTTGAGGCTTTAGCCCACAGCGCCACCCGCGTCCCACATTCATTAGAAGCATTAGAAGCATCTAATGTATTCATTAGAAGCAATTAATTTGTCCTCTGGCGGTTCTGTTACCAGACTACAAATTGTGTTCCTGCCTTTCTCTCTTCCGGTGGTGGTGAGGTTCAAGAGTAGGAAAATGTCTGTGCATCAATGAGGAGATGCCCGTGGAATACCGCAGAGGTGATGGGAGCAGAATTGCTAAGAGGTGCTGGTGTGGGAAGGCTTTCTTTTTAAATTCTTCTTTTACCTCCCTTCCCTCTGCCACCCCTTGAAAAGCACTATCAAATGCTTTGAGGTTGCCTATGGGATGTCTCTCAGTGCTGCACGCAATTAATGCCGCTGCTAATGAGGTTTTTATGCATTTCGTTATCAGGGTCCAAACTGAACTGTCTCATTGGGGAAACGTGCAATATTCAAAAGGTTGTGACAATTGTACTGACAGTCAAAAGGAAATAGGATAGCACAACTTGATACTCTTCGTAAACAGTCGTTTTTTGAACAAACTAGTTTAAGTGAGATGAACAGCACAACTTCTGGGTTTTGTTGTTTTGTATACTAATAGACGAGAGGGTTGTTTTTTTATTTTAGGCATTTTTATTTGCGGTTTTAATATCCTCTATGTGTGTGTGTGTGCGTGCACACATATAGGACTCGGAAGACAATATACACTACTTGGCTTTTGAAATAAGCTTTTTGGAGTTCCCTGGCATTTGCTTCCTCTGACCATAGAATGACTTTTGTTGATACCAGTGGAAGCCTGGCAATGGATGTCAGAGGGAGCGGGGAGACCACAGCAGGTCTTCCTTTGACCTAATAGATAGTTGGGGGAAAGAGGGTGGAAGATCAGTTGTCAGTAGCAGGTGAGCAAGCTTGGCCTAAATTACCATTCAAATGTCTGAAAACAGCTTCATTCTGTCTAACACTTTTAAGGACCCATCTCTAAATGTAACACAGGGGTGCCTTCAAGTTACTACTACTGCTTCTTGCAACCTGCAGTGTTATATATGTAAAAAACGAAAAAGAAAAAAAGCTATTTTTTTAAATAAATAAGCCAAAGACTGTCTGTCTGTGGTGGTAGTGAGGAGGGAGATAAAGTTGTATAGATCTATCTGTGGCTTTTCAACCTCTTTATCTGTGTACAGTATCTATATTGACGTGTCTTCAGTTTGCTGCTGCTGCTGCTTTGTGTTCTGGAATCTCCAGGGTGAAGGGAAATAACTCCGTACAACCTTCTCTCTGACTGGTGCCTTTCGGCAGAGAAAATACCAGACTCATGCTAACTTGCAAAGCGGTTTGGTGTGTGGTTTGTAGGAGTGGCTACAAGGAGTGGGAGCAAGATCCATCACAAAGCAGCAACGTTGCCTTCATTTTCGTAAAACGGTAGCAACATGTTATTTTATGAACTGCATTCCCCACCCCACCCATTTCTGTCTTTTTACTTTATTTTCTACCATAGATCAAGAGGCCACAAAAAACAACTTTTTGTTCTAAGCAATGACAAGCACTTTACTTCTTGAGCCCCCCCTCCCCAATTGCTATAGAAAATGCTTTGAAACTATTCTGAAGTAGAAAAAGGTCATTTTCAACATTTCAGGGTTTGTGTCTCCTTTCCCCCCTTGTAGTGTTCTTGACAGTACTGTTTTGCAGACTGCAATGCAATAGATTATTTAAATACACTATGTGATTGGTTTAATTAAGATGTATAGTTTTATTTTTTATCATGACGAGATCATTTTGTTTCTTATGTTAAAGAGATGTACACCAAAATGATTAGTTGTGTTTTATTTAATATTTAAATAAACAGTTGTTGAAATAATTTACGATCTGCCTTGCAATCCTTTTTTTTAAAAAAAGTGTGGCTTTTTAAAAAAGATACATCTATTTGGGTTTCCCTTACAGCTGATCTTTTTGTAGAGTCTTTTATTTCCATGAAAAACAGAAGGGCTCCTCAGATGTTTTCCACCCCCACACAAATACTACGGTGTTTCCTGATCTGGTGTCTTCCAGAGTGTTTTGGATCACAGCTTCCAAAACGCTGTGCTAGCTGAGGCTGATGGGAGTTGTAGTCCAAAACATCTGAAAGGCGCTAGGTTGGGAAAGGCTGGTATACGGAATACATGGAAAAGGAAACAGAACCATGTTCTCTGGTCCTGTCCCCAGTCTCCACACAGTCATTGGAACGTATGCAAGGTATTTCTTTTTGTGTACAGTTCTATCCTCTTGAGCGCAAGCAACTAAAATTCATCCGGCACTAACAAATTATTATGGCTTAACATTTTATGGATTTTGGGGATCTTTATAGGGTTGCTAACTTTTGATATTAAAAATACTCATTTGCTGCTCTCCTAAGACCTTACGTGGAGCTAGTTTTACCAAGAACACCTAGAAGGTTAGGGGAGAAATTTGCAGAAACATAATAAGTCGAGATGACAATTATATGAAGTCTCTGTGTATGTGAAACTCAGTATAACAAAACACACCAGGTGATGCACTGGATCAAGTATAGTAATCAGTCAGTCTCTCTCTTCCTCCTACTATTGTATATAGTTAGTATTAAAGTCCAAATAAAAGGAATTATGATGCAGAAATGTCATAAAATTATATTCGGTATGGATTTCTAAAAATGGGGCAATAACTGTCACCTAATAAATTCCATAGGAAGGCTGCATACATGCCAAATGACTTGTGATTAAATCAGCTTGTTAACACACAAGAAATCCACAGCCAATATATGTAGAAGTACAAATTAAGTATTGTAACTTCACTCAGACCAAACACGAAAGAAGCATATTGTCGAGGAGGAATTGTTTTAAAGTTCTGCCTTTCTCACTGGCTCTCCCCTGCCCTGAATAATGGAACATCATAAGATTGTCAAAAGTCTTGGGATCTTTTGGAAATGTTGCAAATCATCCTCTTGGCTGGCCTTTGAAGCTAAGGATTAAGGTAGCAAAATGAAGGAAGTATCAGTGAACTTTAAAAAAAATATCTGTTCACATATACGGAAATTCTTGAGCTGTCTCTGTAGTTTACTGGCATTTTAATCCCAGATACTGGTTACTTCCCTGAATGCAGTTTTGCTCGTAAGACCTGTCAAATAATGGCTGGTTGGCAAACCTAGATTTACCCAAGCGAATACTGTTGCCCTTGTTGTGGGGTGATGTAAGTAGGGCAGCTTCAGCTTCCTCCTTGGCCTGCCACTAACATCCCATCAGCCACTAAATGCAGTGTACAGGACTTGGGCAATAATTATAATTATTACTTTGTGTGGCATTGCTAGAGGCAGGGCTGTAGTGCCAGCATGGCATAAATACCACTTTCTGCACTGGGGAGTGGGGGGGGGGAGAGGTGTGTTCAGAAAGAGATTTCTGTCTCTTCTTGGGGACTAATCACGGTTTGGCAGATGAGTGTTGGCCGGGGGGGGGGGGAGCGTTTGTCTTTTACTTTCAGCAGTTGTCAAACAGGAGATGCTGGCAATCTCTGTGCATGTCATCTGTTTTTGCATATGAATTTGGACAAGATCTTCCAAAGCATCTAGATTTTCCACATGCTTATCCCTCTTACATTGCATAAGCAGAAATAAATTGCCTATGAATGCATACTTTTGGCTCAATAATTCCTTTGGCTACATACCATTAGGGAACTGGGGCTGACACCAACTGTGAACTTAACTCTTAGTATCCCTGCTCATAATGAACGGCTGCAAATGTAGCTTTTAAATCTGGGGCGTAGAGTGTTGTGGTTTTGCACACGTTTGTTTCGAGAGGCACAGAAGGCTTCTGAGGTTTTAACCTGATCGTGGGACTTGTTCTCCCTTCTCCCAGGCTGTTTGATTGGTGACCTTGAAGCGTTTCCTTCTTCCTCTAGAGCCTGGAATACTGCTCTGTTCCACAGACAATCTCTCTCTGTAGGGAAGTACTGCATTGCTCATCCCACTTCTCCAAGTTGTGGAAAGTCCCATGGGTTCAGTGTTTACTCACTTTGGAAGGAAGTTGCTGGAGGCTTATTGGCCTCTTTTAATGGTTCTGTTTGCTTACAAATAAATGGGCTGAGCACAGGGAGAGCTGCAGTGTAAAAACCCCAACAGACAGCCCAAGTTCACTGCTGTCATGTCAGATTTCTAGAGAGGCACCCGACACCCTATAGTGCTTACAGAGAGCCCAAAGTCATATCTCTCTCTCTCTCTCTCTCTCTCTCTCTCTCTCTCTCTCTCTCTCTGTCTTTCTGTTGCCCTCAAACTGTAGACCCCCAGACATCATCATTTATTAAAGGACAGGTGGATACCTGTTGTCTTTGTCCATGCAGTTTTCTTGGCAGGGATACTGGAGTGGCTTGCCGGTTCCTGCTCCAGGTGGATCACGTTTGGTCAAAACTCTCCACTATGACCTGTCCATCTTGGGTGGCCCTGCACGGCATAGCTCATAGCTTCTCTGAGTTATTCAAGCCCCTTGGCCACCTCATGAGAAGAGAAGACTCGCTGGAAAAGACCCTGATGTTGGGAAAGATGGAGGGCACAAGGAGAAAAGGACAACAGAGTTTGAGATGGTTGGACAGTGTTCTCGAAGCTACCAGCATGAGTTTGACCAAACTGCGGGAGGCAGTGGAAGACAGGAGTGCCTGGCGTGCTCTGGTCCATGGGGTCAGGAAGAGTCGGACACGACTAAACGACTAAACAACAACAAGGTGGATACCAGCTTTTTGCCTGCTTTTATTCCCTCCCATGTCTGTGGAGTACTATTCCAGTTGGAATATATTCAGCCCCTGTAATGGAAGGGTGTCCCCCACTGCAGCACCAGTCCTGTAAGGATCCCATTCTGGTCCTCTCTGCTGCTGCCACCCACTTAGTGTCACTTTGGGCAAGAGGCATGGGATCCGCTACTTCCTCACAGTGATCTCCGTGGGATTAAAGAAACAGCAAACCAAACACTGGCTTGGCAATTTCAGTCCATATTCCCACCTGCTCTCCCAGGTACTTGAGCAATGAGTAGCCTAACCCAGGCAGTCTAAGCGACATGAAAGACAACCAGCCCTTGAGTGTGCCTAGAAATCAGTACAGTGGTACCTCGGATTAAGTACTTAATTTGTTCCAGAGGTCTGTACTTAACCTGAAACTGTTCTTAACCTGAAGCACCATTTTAGCTAATGAGGCCTCCTGCTGCCACCGCACCGCCGGAGCACAATTTCTGTTCTCATCCTGAAGCAAAGTTCTTAACCTGAAGCAATATTTCTGGGTTAGCGGAGTCTGTAACCTGAAGCGTATGTAACCCGAGGTACCACTGTATCCAATCCAATCCAATCTGAATCCAATCCAGCAGTTTATTCAAAAGGAGTATATCACTTGCAGGTTGAAGGATCAAGATGGACAAAGGATTGTTTGGCCCAGGGTGTTGATTGACAGGTGGCCAGGTAAATGCCCTGGGTCTTGGGGATGAAGCAAGCAGGGGAAGAATGGCAGGAGGTGGGTGGGGGCTGACAAAAGTGTGAGACAGAAGCCTTGGTGTGCATTGGGAGTCACAGCCTTCTCATCTATGCATGATGAAAAGCTGGGTAATCTCAAAGCAATGAGGTGGGTAGAGTGTAAGTGTACCACAGCCCCAACAAGGACCCCCCTTAAAGTAATAATAATACAAATAAAAATGTGCACCCAAGCTCCTTAAAGGTAAAGGTAAAGGGACCCCTGACCATTAGGTTCAGTCATGACCGACCTTGGGGTTGCGGCGCTCATCTTGCTTTATTGGCCAAGGGAGCCAGCGTACAGCTTCTGGGTCATGTGGCCAGCATGACTAAGCCGCTTCTGGCGAACCAGAGCAGCACACGGAAACGGCGTTTACCTTCCCGCCGGAGTGGTACCTATTTATCTACTTGCACTTTGACGTGCTTTCGAACTGCTAGGTTGGCCAGGAGCAGGGACCGAGCAACAGGAGCTCACCCTGTCGTGGGGATTCGAACCGCCGACCTTCTGATCAGCAAGTCCTAGGCTCTGTGGTTTAACCCACAGCGCCACCCGCGTCCCACCCCAAGCCCCTTATTTATCATTATTATCTAATTTTCCAAAATTTTAACACTTCTTGAGATGGTTTGACCCCTTTCTGTTTTAACAATACAAATTCCACAAATATTTTCCATATTTCCTAGGAAGTTTTCCCAATAAAGGGAATACTGAGCATGGAAGGTAGTGTCATTGAGCAAGAGGGTTACAATACTTATTGCTTTTGGGTTTCCCTGAGCTTCTCTGTCCCCTTTTTAATTTGTGGTTTTCTCTTTTGAAAAGGATACAGTTCTCTTTTTGAAAGAACTTACTAAATTATAGTGCTGATGCAGAAGGCTGTCTGTTTCCTCTGTGTGTGTGTGTGTGTGTGTGTGTGTCTGTGTCTGTGTGTGTATGCACGCAAAGACTTCAGATGATTTGGCTGAGAGAGGCGAGGAGATTATAATGAGCCAGGCTCTGGCATGGGAGAGCAAACAGACGTAATAATGCTGTGAACTTGTTTTCCAGCAACAGCTAATTTGGAATCAGCAACCTGCACAAAGAACATTAACACTGCTGACTCATGAAGAAATTCAAAATTATTTTTGTTGGCTAAGTCTCTACCCTTGTCCCATGCACAACATTTCTATGAGCTCGCTAGCCAGATCATGGGTTGTTTATTATTTTACCCCACTTCCAAATCATATCTGGCTGAATTAGATTGAAGTACCCTCATGTGAGTGTCTCAACACAGGCAATGGAACTAGATCTTTAGCTTCACCCTACTTGCGATGGTTCAGTTCAGCAAACAATAAACCTGGCGTTATGCACTTTAATTTCCAAACCAAAAAGGGTTTGTCTGCTTGCAAATTGCACCTCTGATGCTGTAAAGTCCAGTCTGAGATGCATGTGCTTGTGATTAAAATCATAGAAGGTAGCCTGAGGGTTGTCAAGTCCAACCCCTTGCAGTGCAGGAATCTCAACTAGATCATACAAGACAGCTCTCTGCTCAATTATTACCATGCCCAATGTTTGCTGGTCTGTGTAGACATGCTAATAATTGAGCAGAGGTTTCTTGCTGAAATCTGTTCCCAACCTTTTAATTAGGTTTTTAAAAGTGTCCCTTTTAAACACACACACACACACACACACACACACACACACACACACACACACGTAAATGCTTCCTATTCAATCGTACCTTTTAATAAGGTATATCTACTATCCTGATCTTTTGTTGTTACTTTACAATAGAGGTTATATCACCAATTTTAGTTTGGTACCAGCTGAGGCCTAGTACACCGATTGTTTAAATGCAATTCTCCAAAAGTTTCTCCTGTGTTTCCATGCCCAATGTTTGCTGGTCTGTGTAGACATGCTAATAATTGAGCAGAGGTTTCTTGCTGAAATCTGTTCCCAACCTTTTAATTAGGTTTTTAAAAGTGTCCCTTTTAAACACACACACACACACACACACACACACACACACACGTAAATGCTTCCTATTCAATCGTACCTTTTAATAAGATATATCTACTATCCTGATCTTTTGTTGTTACTTTACAATAGAGGTTATATGACCAATTTTAGTTTGGTACCAGCTGAGGCCTAGTACACAGATTGTTTAAATGCAATTCTCCAAAAGTTTCTCCTGTGTTTCCTATGTATGTGCTTCTTGCATCCAAAGGATATCTACTCTGGGAGTTTTTTCATGCACAAGTTGTTTTGCACTTAAGGAAGAAATGTTATCTACGCTTGCCAGAATTAATTAACTGAAAGAAAACACACACACACACACCACATAGCACAACAATTTATTATCTCAATAATTCGCTACTATCAACTTTGTATTTATTGCTTCAGCTTTCTCTTCAACTGGGTAATGTTTTAGATATCACGTTTCCCTTTGTTCAGGATTAGATTGCCTCATTGGAATACTTTGGTCAAATTCTTCTTTGGCCTTCCTGTTCTTCAAACATCCCCAACAACCCGCAACACAAAATTTTCAATAGTTTGTTTGCCGCTGCTGATTTCTTGATTAGTTCTCTGGTTTTCTTTATCTATACACTTTACAAAGTTTAAATTCTCAGTGATTATCACTATGTTTTTGTGATTATGAACCACAAATAATTTTGGTAGGAAACCCCACTGGCATTTTATTCTTCGGCAGTTCTCTTGTCATGATTCTAACCCCCATGTCTTAATAGTGCTGGGTGCTTGTCAAAACACTTGTGTTTTAGCTCTGACTAGCATTATCCATTGACTTTAATAGATATAGTGTGGAATAGTTACTTACTTTAAAATATAATAATTTTATTTTACACATCTCTAGGTTTCTAAAGCTGGGCTGTTATATTAGAATTTAACCTTTCCACAGATTACAAAAAAATGAATAATCAAACGGCCTCAGTCCAGTATATCTGAAGGAGCGTCTCCACCCCCATTGTTCTACCCGGACACTGAGGTCCAGCACCGAAGGCCTTCTGGCAGTTCCCTCACTGCGAGAAGCCAAGTTACAGGGAACCAGGCAGAGGGCCTTCTCGGTAGTGGCACCCTCCCTGTGGAACGCCCTCCCACCAGATGTCAAAGAGAACAACAACTACCAGACTTTTAGAAGACATCTGAAGGCAGCCCTGTTTAGGGAAGCTTTTAATGTTTGATGTATTACAGTATTTTAATTTTTTTTGGAAGCCGCCCAGAGTGGCTGGGGAAACCCAGCCAGATGGGCGGGGTATAAATAATAAATTATTATTATTATTATTATTATTATTATTATTATTATTATTTACCCTCCACAAAGGATTTCCCTCCACTCTTTACTCATATGTAAAAGGTAAAGGACCCCTGGATGGTTAAGTCCAGTTAAAGGCAACTATGGGGTTGTGACCCTCATGTCGCTTTCAGGCCGAGGGAGCCGGCATTTGTCCACAGACAGCTTTTCAGGTCATGTGGCCAGCATGACTAAACCACTTCTGGTGCAACGGAATACTGTGACGGAAACCAGAGTGCACGGAAATGCCATTTACCTTCCTGCCGCAGTGGTACCTATTTATCAACTTGCACTGGTATGCTTTCAAACCGCTAGGTTGGCAAGAGCTGGGACAGAGCAATGGGAGCTCACCCCATTGCACAGATTCAAACCACTGACCTTCTGATTGGCAAGCTCAAGAGGCTCAGTGGTTTAGTGCCACTCTCCTATGTAGAATGTGCCATCTATTCTGGTCCTCGTAGCCCCACCTGAGAAGGCTGCTTATCCTGCAGCGGGTTGGTGGATGTTGGTTGAAAGAGACCTGATTTTGCTCCTGCAAAGCTCTCTTCCCTCTGGCTACATCCCCTTCCTCACAACTAAAACACAAATTAATTTCAGGTATTCATTTCTATCTAATATTGGGTATTGTTTCCCTTCAGTACTACCTTTGTGCCTGCCTCGTCCCCCGGAACATCCATTAACCAGTTCATAAGCATTCAGTGTCTGCATTCATAATTTCATTGTTTGTTTGAAAAATTGCTGCACATAACATTGTGTGTATTTGTGCATATGTACATGTTTTCCAACTCTTGCTATTCTTGTCTGATTTTAGAAGTAGGACTTTATGATTGTTGAGAAAGTATTCAGCCATGCAGGGAAACCCTCTGTGGTAGAAGAAATGACGCGCAGCAAGCTAGCTTGCTTTGTGCGGTGGAATTTTCCTGCATTTCTGCTACATGAATCATTCTGACACTTGTACTGTTTCGTGATCTAGAAAAGTCAGACTTGCTCCCTACCTGTTAATGAGGCTAAAACTTCTAAGCCCCAGCGAGTGGCATTTGAAATGTTCCAACAGGCAACAACTAAATAACGAATTAAATAAAAGGGGGAAGAATCAGAACAGCCAGCAGAGTTTCCCTCTGTGTCGAACATTTCTCTAGTTGTTAAAATAAGGCTGCCACTTTCCAGACCACACTCATGCAGTGGCTAAGAGTGTGGTCCGGAAAGTCCCCAGTTCATAGGCTGCTCCAGTCATAAGTGATCTTGAGCCAGTTTACAGATGGATACATTTGTCAATTTTGGCAGCACTAGATTTAGGGTGGTGCGGGTGGTTCCACTGTACAAAGTACCGAGCCGTAGGGGTGCAAAACTGAGAAGACCCATAATTGAGAAGATCCATTTTGGCGTGCCAAATTTTGGCCTCGCACAGGGCTCCATGTTATGAAAGATAACAAAGTCTGCCCCTGGTTTTTTGTTTCTCTCCATTTGTTTGTTTGTTTTACAAAATTTAGTTCTCCTCAATTCTGTGAGCAAATTGTGTGTGTCTATATATGTTTAATCTCATGGAAATTTGTCAGCATTTTAGTGTAAATTTCTTCTAATATGTCACTTTCTGCATGCAGTTTTGACCAATATATACATTCTTTTTTTTATATATAATAATTTTTATTACATTTTTTCCAAATTACAGAAAGAACAAAAGGAAAAGCAGAAAAAAAGAAAAAAAGAAAAAAGAACAGAAAATCACCATTTCAACAACTTATTTCAAATTTCCATTGGACTTCCCCACATCTCCCACATAATGCATTCTTGATAATAAAGTTATCAGCAAATTATACCCTTATTTCATGTGTTTCTTTATATTTTCAGTTGCAATTTAAGTTTAAATCTCTTATTCTCCATTTACTCTAAAGATATAACATAATGTCATTTTTACCCATTTAAACTTTGATTCTTTCATGAATGTTATCAATTTCATAGATAATTAAATTTCATTGCTGGGGCTAACGTTCCAAATCATACGGCGTCTTATGTTTCATACAACTTATAATACTTTTGCAAATAGTCTTTAAATTTTTTCCAGTCCTCCTCCATTGCCTCTTCTCCCAAGTCTCGGATCCTTGCAGTCATCTCGGCCAGTTCCATGTAGTTCATCAATTGCGTCTGCCAATCCTCCAGTGTGGGCAAATCTTGGGTCTTCCAATACTTAGCGATAAGGATTCTTGCTGCTGTTGTAGCATACATAAAAAAAGTTCTATCCTTTTTTAACACCTTCTGGCCGACAATGCCCAGAAGGAAGGCCTCTGGTTTCTTGGGGAAGGTGTACTTGAACACCTTTTTTAACTCATTATAGATCATTTCCCAAAAGGCCTTCAATCTTGGACAAGTCCACCAGAGGTGAAAGAATGTCCCTTCAGCCTCCTTGCATTTCCAACATTTATTGTCAGACAAATGGTATATCTTAGCGAGCTTGACTGGGGTCATGTACCACCTGTATACCATTTTCATAATGTTTTCTTTCAAGGCATTACATGCCGTAAATTTCATACCGGTGGTCCATAACCTTTCCCAGTCCTCAGACATAATATTGTAACCAATGTCTTGAGCCCATTTTATCATGGCTGATTTAACTGTCTCATCCTGAGTATTCCATTTAAGCAGCAAGTTGTACATTCTCGATAATACCTTGGTCTTTGGTTCTAACAACTCTGTCTCAAGTTTCGATTTTTCCACCTGGAATCCTATTTTTTTATCTAGCTTAAAAACCTCATTAATTTGGGCATAGTGTAGCCAATTTTGCACCTTGTCCTTTAATTTTTCAAAGCTCTGCAACCTCCAATTACCTCCAATGTTTTCTATTATTTCCCAATATTTCGGCCAATATGCCTCCATATTAGATGTTTTCCGAGCTTTGGCCTCTATTGGTGAAATCCACCTCGGAGTTTTACTTTCCAATAAGTCTTTGTACTTTTTCCAGACCATAAAAATTGCTTTTCTGACAATATGATTTTTGAACATTCCATGTGTTTTCCCCTTGTCATACCACAAATACGCATGCCAACCTAACGAATTGTTAAAGCCTTCCAGATCTAGGACATCAGTGTTTTCCAATAAGATCCAATCTTTCATCCAGCAGAAGGCCGCAGCTTCATAATATAACCTTAAGTCCGGCAGGGCAAACCCCCCTCTCTCCTTTGCATCAGTTAGTATTTTAAACTTTATTCGGGGCTTTTTGCCCTGCCAGACAAACCTAGAAATATCCCTCTGCCACTTTCCAAAACATTCCACTCTGTCCACGACCTGCAAGGCTTGAAACAAAAACAACATTTTTGGCAAAACGTTCATTTTTATAGCTGCAATTCGGCCTAACAAGGATAATTTCAATCTTGACCAAATTTCTAGATCTTTTTTGACTTCTGACCAACATTTTTCATAGTTATCTTTAAATAGATTCAAATTCTTAGAAGACAGATTGACCCCCAGGTATTTCACTTTTTTAACAATGTTTAGTTCTGTTTCCTTCTGAAACCCCTCTGTTTCAGTAGCCGTCAAGTTTTTCCCTAACACCTTAGTTTTTTGTTTGTTCAGCTTAAAACCCGCCACTCGACCAAATTTCTGAATCAATTCCAAAACTCTTTTTGTACTAGGTTCTGGCTCCTGTAATGTTAAAACCAAGTCATCTGCAAATGCTTTCAGTTTATATTGTTTCGCTCCGACCCGTATTCCTTGTACCTGCCGATCCTCCCTTATCATATTCAGCAAAACCTCCAGGACTGAAATAAACAACAGAGGGGATAGGGGGCACCCCTGACGTGTTCCTTTTTCAATATGAAGTTCTTCTGTCACCACATTGTTCACTATCAACTTAGCTTTTTGTTCTGAATAGATTGCCTCTATTCCATTCTCAAACCCCCTTCCCACTCCCATCCCTTCCAAGTTTTTCTTCATAAATTTCCAAGAAATGTTGTCAAAGGCCTTCTCCGCATCAATAAAAATTAACACTGCTTTGGTGTTAATATTTGTTTGTAAAAGTTCCAGAATGTCGATGATATTCCTGGTGTTATCAAACAAATGTCTACCTGGAAGAAAGCCTGCTTGGTCCTTATGGATTACTTCATTTAGTACTTTTTTAAATCTATTAGCCAAAACATCTGCAAATATTTTGTAATCCACGTTTAGGAGTGAGATGGGGCGGTAGTTCTTAAGTTGAGTCTTTTCAGTTTCCACTTTAGGTATCAGTGTGATGAATGCTTCTTTCCACGTATCTGGTGCCCTCCCTCCCCCCATAATCTGGTTGCAAACCTCCATTAATGGTTGTATCAAGTAGTCTTTTAACATCCTGTAGTACTTGGAGGTGAGTCCATCAGGTCCTGGAGATTTGCCTAGTTGCATATTCTGAATGGCATCCTCGATTTCCTGTTGTGTTATTTTAGAATTCAAGATTGATCTCTTCTCTTGAGATAATTTTGGTAGGCCGTTGTCTTTCAAGAATTGTTCTATCTCAGTTGCTTCCTCGGATTCTTGTGTATACAGTTTTTTAAAATATTTCTGGAAACACTTTCTAATTTCTCCCGGTTTCTGAATGCTTTTCCCTTCAACTTCTAAGTTGGTGACATAATTTAATTTTTGTCTCTTTTTTAACTGCCAAGCTAGCAGTTTCCCACATTTGTTCGCAGATTCAAAAGATCTTTGTTTCATTTGTTTGATTTTCCATTCCACTTCTTGGTTGATCAATTTCGCATATTGTGACTGGTGAAATTTGATTTCTCTTAGAGTCTCTTTTGATTTTGGATTCACTCTTAATTTTTCCTCTCCATCTCTTATCTTCTCCAATATCTTATCTTTTTTACCATTCCAAAGTTTTTTCTTGATCGTATTCTGTTGTATCAGAAACCCTCTCATAACAGCTTTGCTTGCGTCCCAGATTATTCTTTTTTCCACCGAGGTATTCAAGTTAATTTCAAAATAATCCTTTAAAGCTTTTTGGGCCTTCTTTACAATCTCTTGATCTCTTAACAGGTTGTCATTCATTTTCCATCTGAAGGAGTCGGCAGTAGTAAATCTCATTTCCATTTTCAAAGCGTTATGGTCGGAGCAAGTCTTTGGGCAGATTTCTATTTTTGTTGACCAATATATACATTCTGCAACGAGCTTACCCTAACATTTTGGCATGTTATTTTGACAAATGTAGCATTTTTCGAACATTTCCACCCAATATATACATTTTTGTAAATTTTGTTTGACTGGAAAGTTATTAACACAAAATTCAGAGAATGAGCAGCACCTTTACTCTGAATGGGGGCCGGTATGCCATGTGCCAGGGCGCATGTTGTGCTGGAGCTGGAGCGAATCTGCCTGCCCCCGACTCTCCTCCCTGCACATTTTTGATGCTTGCAAATTCTCCCAAATATTCCTGGACGCATGAGACTCTTGATCTCAGAGCTGTCCTTTTGAGCCCCACATGGGGCAAAAATTGGTGCTTTCCACCAATTCCATAATTCTATAAAGTGTAGAATCAGGACTGGGGGAGCATCAGTCTGCGGCCCCCCAGATCTCTCCATTTGGCCCTCGGGATCCTTCCCGAGCCCCTGGTCATTCCCCTCATGTGCCGTGAATGGTTTAACACGGCTGGGAAGCGACCGTGAACTCTTATCATCTTCCTTCCCATTGATGGTCAACAGAGAGAGGTTTTTCTCACTCTCTCATAACATCTGAATTTTTGAGCATCTAATGAAGCTGGGGAATGCGGGTGGCGCTGTGGGTTAAACCACAGAGCCTAGGGCTTGCCAATCAGAAGGTCGGCGGTTCGAATCCCCACAACGGGGTGAGCTCCTGTTGCTCGGTCCCTGCTCCTGCCAACCTAGCAGTTTGAAAGCACATCAGAGTGCAAGTAGATAAATAGGTACCACTCTGGGGGGAAGGTAAATGGCATTTCCATGCGCTGCTCTGGTTTGCCAGAAGTGGCTTGGTCATGCTGGCCACATGACCCAGAAGCTGTACACTGGCTCCCTCGGCCAGTAAAGCGAGATGAGCGCCGCAACCCCAGAGTCGTCCGTGACCGGACCTAACGGTCAGGGGTCCCTTTACCTTTTTAATGAAGCTGAAGGTCAGGAGATTCGGGAAAGGTAAAAGAGAGTCCTTCTTCACACAGTGCATAGTTACACTGCGTAACTCCCAGCTGCAGGGGACAATGATAGCCACCAACCCAGATGGTTTTAAAAGAGGATGAGACAAAGTCATGCAGGAGTCTTGCGCATGAGTGTGTGTAGAGTCTAGCCTATGGGACAGAAGTAAAATTTACATATCGCTCCTCCCATTTTGCTTCTGCCCTGTGCATCACAGGCATGCGGCCCTTGGAAGCTTGCCAGGAGGGGGGGTTGGACTCGATGGCCCTTGTGGTCTCTTCCAACTCTATGATTCTATTCTATGATTCTATGAACGGGGGAGCTAAACATTTATCAGTTACTACCTTCTGCCTTGTTCAAGCCACTGTTGAAAGACTCAGCTGTTTGGAATTGGCAACCCCAGAAACAGGTTCAGTGTTTTTTAAGTTTTCCAAGTAGCGTTGCTACTTGAATCACTGAGGTAACATTTGTCCAAACAAAGTAACGTACTTTCAGCACTCTTGCTACCATCTTATGGAAATGAAATACATCTACCAGGATGTTTTCCCTTGGCTTTTCACGACATGAGACTCACAGCATGATTCAAAATAAAATAATGAGAAGTCTCGCATAGCAACAAGAAGTGACAGCAGATTTGTTTAGGGCGTGCCTTATAATGAGGCTATGGGAACAGAAAAGTAATAAGGAAACACTGATGGTATCAGAAACATGCTGGATCAGATGATAGCTTCATATCTCTATAGCTACCAGCATACCCAGTTAAGTAAATACAAGCGTGTGTTTCTTTTTTAAATCCTCTGGAGAAAAATACACATGTATAAACAGAACGAGAATTTTTTACTTTGTAGGTATCACATAATCCCAAGTGAAATTTTATAATTCATCTTGGCCACTTAATTAACAGCCTTTCATTACATCTTAATTAAATGTGCATATCTAAGAAGCTTTGTGCAGCTTTTCACAGAATTGCTACATTTTTCCACCTTCATGCCTGGCAGATGGAATTTGCTGAGCTGCTTCAAACGTGCTTATCCATTTATTTCCCGTTTAACCCTAGTGCTGAGATTTTCCCGTAGATCCTAAAGTGGGGTGGGGTGGGCTGGGGCATTAACAAGAAACATCCACCCATGTGGTTTATTTCTGGAAACCACAGCACAGTAGTAGTACCTGGCAACTTTGGCTATTATGAGTTGATAGTTGAGTGAATAAGGCATTAGAGACTGAGACTCCCAATTACATGAGGCAACTGTCTCCAACCGGCCTCCTCCCATGTAGTTGCTCCTTTGAGGAATGTATGAGCATTGAGTGGGTGCTAAGAATATCAATAATCTTAAAAAAGTAGTGTTGTAATAGTAGCTTGATGTGGTTTATGAAAGTCATTGAATAGGTGTAAAAAGCATAAGCTTTGGAGAAACTTTTCTTCTAAGCCCTCTTTCAAGCTCAGTGTTCGTTGGTGAAGATATGCCCCTAGTTGCTTTAGCTTTGGTTGTGCTGTCGACTCATTGCTAGTTTACCATAGAGTCAAAACACTGACCTAGGACCTGGTGTAGCAGTCCTTCCAGTTTCCTTCACTTCTGCTGTAAGTCAGTGGATTTCTAGCAGTCTGCAGAAATTCTACCTCCTTTAGAATCTGCTTAAAACAATGAAAGAAGCAGAAAGCCAGGGATGTTTAATGAGTGTAGAGAGCCAAGACGAGGAAGAACTTTGATTCAGTTCACATCTAAAGGCAAATTTGCATAGTCTGCATTTTCCAAAACAATATGCTAACTGAAACACAACCATCCTTTGAAATTCATACTTCTTCAAATTTTGCAATACAGTTCTTCAGCTTAGCATTGTGCACAGACATGTATACAGTGGTATCTCGGGTTAAGTACTTAATTCATTCCGGAGGTCCGTTCTTAACCTGAAACTGTTCTTAACCTGAAGCACCACTTTAGCTAATGGGGCCTCCTTCTGCTGCCACATGATTTCTGTTCTCATGCTGAAACAAAGTTCTTAACTGGAGGTACTATTTTTGGGTTAGCGGAGTCTGTAACCTGAAGTGTATGTAACCTGAAGTGTATGTAACCCGAGTACCACTGCATACTGAAGTGTGTATATAAATGCACACATTATTGAAAATATCATACTAAAATGAATTAGGAAAATCACACTGCAAAAAAAAAATTGTTAGGCAAAATTGAGCACAGCTGAGGTGGGTGAGGCAGTGCCCCTTTCCCCTAATGGACTAGCCTCCACTGACCCTTCTCCTGAGCATGTTACAACAGCCCAAGAGAAATTTAACAAGTGAAGCTTTCCCTGGGACAGAGGCAGATTGCTAGGAAATTCACCTCTTCCTCCAGGAATCTGCTTTAATGAGCTCAAAAAGTCTTATAGGGGACCTGGAAATGCTTCACTTAGCTGTGGCTTTCCCACTGGACTTATGGAAAGATCTTGTTCTCATTGCACATTTCTCCCAGTGTGAGTGACAACTGCATCTGCAAACACCCACACCCCAAAACAGGGCAATGTGTGAATAATCTGTTAATAAACGCCTTGTAACCATTTTTTACGCACATCCTTTTGTTCACTGGTTTAAGCTCATTGAAAGCTGTCATGCTGCCTAAGAGCCTCAGCTGTTGCATAACCATCAAGGTGTGGAACGAGTTTCCCTCAGGAGCTGGTGGGGCATGTGCACATTCCGCCCTGATCTCTTCACTGACGCAGCCTGGAGCTGAGCCAGAACGTTGGCCCTTCTAGATCACAAGTGGGCGGCCTGTGGCCCTCCAGTTGTTGTGGGGCTACAGCTCCCATCATCCCTGACCACTAGGCATGCTGGCTGGGGCTGATGGGTTGGAGTCCAATAGCACATGGGGGGGGCAGCGCACAGATTCTCAATCCCATTCATCATCACAACAGTAATAAGGCAATCCTGGGTATGGTATTTTGTATTTGCATTATTCTGCCCGCTGAATGAGTGACAGCTGCCAGTTATATAATACAATGGAGGTATGTGTCAGTGGGCTGTTGAACATTCCCTGCAATACATATGCTCACAGAAATACTCTGTGTAGGCTGCCGTCAGATGCTACTTCCTTAATATCACCCAACACTTTTCAAGATATGTCCTAATATATTTCTAGCCAATTTAAGTGAAATAATGAAAAATCCAGTGTCTCTGTGGTCTCTGTGAAGCTTTCTCAGAAGCTTGTGCTAATCTGCAGCAATCAGACAATCTTATATAGTCGAAATGCTTTCGTGAAGGTCCCCCCCCCCCGCCGCCCTGAGACTTTTGTCTTACTTCTTCTCTTCCTTATGATGGTGCGTGAAGATTAGCAGCAAGATTAGCAGCCGTAGTGCCATCATGGGAAACTTCAATCAGATACACCATTCATTTGAAGTAATTAGCATGCTTGTTTGGGAAATGGAGGTGAAAGTCAAAATTTTCCAAGTTGATATTTCTGAAGGAAGCATTTTAAAAAATAATTAAACATTAAAACTGCAACTTACTTTCAAAATGTTTTGCATCAAGCCAAGAAAGAGAAGGTGGAGAATTTTATTTATTAGGTTTTTATACCACCCTTCATAATAAGAACTCAGGGCAGATCACAGAATAAAATACAGGATGAAAACAAGGAAATAAGTAAAACATCTGATCCTCATGCACATATCTGTTTCAAAAAATGAAGCTTGGGGAGATGTCTCTGAGAGATTCATTACCTGAGAAATCCATCTTGCAGCATTTGGAAAATCAAGAAATGCTTCAGGGCAACTGACCATTGGCCATGCTGGTTGGGCAGATGAAAGCTGGAGTCCAACAACAACCAGAAGATGACAGGTTTCCTATTCCTGCCTTAAGGCAATACCTGGACAGGCTTGACGAAGGAAGGACTGTAGCCCCGTAGTGGCCTGTCTGATCTGCCTGCAGAAGGTCCTGGGTAGGAACTCCAGGTAGGACTAAGAGAGGTCCCTGCCTGGAACTCTGGAGACAATAAAGAGCTGGGTGGACCATTGCTTTGACTTGGTGCAAGACAACTTTCCAGTGTTCCTAACAGCTCTGCGTATTCAGATGATGCCTCTCAATGGAGAAAGTTGCTAGCAGGTTGCTTTTTGATGCAGAGACCACTTGGGAATGCGAGGAGGTATTTATGGAGGTAACCCAGTCAGGAGTTAGATTTAGAAGGGAGATGGAGGCAGAAGCAGAGGGCAGAGCTGAGCACATTGAGGATGCAGGTGGGTGCACAAAGTTTACGGGGAGATTAGATGGTGTTGGCTATGTACTGAGCATCAATTCTGATTTGTCTGTGGGGAGGTATGTTGCACCATAGTGCAATTCATATATATATATATATATATATATATATATATATATATATATGCAGGTTTTGGTGTCTTCCCGTGTAAGAGTCGGGGTGTCTGTGCGACGTTTCGACGAGGTCTCACTCGTCATCTTCAGGCTGGTGCTTTCGGCTTCTTGTTACTGGAACAGAGCAGAATCTGGTGTTTGAGTTCCTATAAATACTGTTGAGGGGTGTGGTGTATAGCCTCCAACGTTCTGGGCAGAGAGGAAGTTCCTAGATTAGTGTGCCTTTTCTTCTTTTGTTCCTTAATTACTTGAGGGATATCTTGAGTGATTTCATGAGTGATATTCTGAATACCACTGGACACGAAATTAATTTTGCAGATTCCAAATTGCTCTTTAACATGGAACATCACCACAAGAGAATAATCATGGAAGCCATCGAGATAGAGAAACACCTTCACAACATGAACAAGCGTGACGACACGTCCCGCCTGCCAGACATCTGGAAATTAGCCCTCCCCACAAAAACCGACACCAGAACCAGAGGCACACAGAACGCCGTCACCAATCAACCACACCAGACCCAAACCCAGACCCTCTCCACAGACATGTTACAGACTCCATCCAGTAGCCAAACTATAGTGGCACCTCCGGATGCTGCACCCCCCTGCAATCCCTACACAGATCTGGCTGGCACAAGGCACAAAACCACAGCTCGCCCCTATACACGAAGCCAAGTCAGAGCACAACTAAATGCAGCACAGCCATCTTCTCAGAAAAACTCTTCACAAGCTCAAGAGGTCAAGACCCAAAAGCTTTAGCAACTAATCTACACTTAATGACCCACCCAGTGGTATTCAGAATATCACTCATGAAATCACTCAAGATATCCCTCAAGTAATTAAGGAACAAAAGAAGAAAAGGCACACTAATCTAGGAACTTCCTCTCTGCCCAGAACGTTGGAGGCTATACACCACACCCCTCAACAGTATTTATAGGAACTCAAACACCAGATTCTGCTCTGTTCCAGTAACAAGAAGCCGAAAGCACCAGCCTGAAGATGACGAGTGAGACCTCGTCGAAACGTCGCACAGACACCCCGACTCTTACACGGGAAGACACCCGAAGACACCAAAACCTGCATATATATATATATATATATATATATTATCATGGCTCTATGTACAATTGTTGTAGAGTGCTCTGATTTTTTCATGAGTAGCAGCACATTTTTAAAAAATATAAATAAATTATTTTAAAGGCTAAGAATTATTACTCAGAATAGGCAAATACTGAATACCGAGTTACCACCTCTTCAGTTGGGTCAACTTTTCTCCTGCAATCTTAGCTTCCATTTCAACTCCTACAAAATGTCCTATTTTGGAATCCACCCTTTCCCAATGACTCCCTTTGTGAATTTATTGCTGTGGGATTGGAAATCTGGTCATCTGTTTTAACACACAACCCAGAGCAGTTTGCAACACCTGCAGCATTACATAATATCTTTCCAAGCTTCTGATCTGTATTTTGTAACAAGATTTCTGCCCTATGGAAGATGCAAGCTCAGAAACAGGGAGCCAGAGTGGTATAGGGTTGTCTATGTCAGTGTTTTTAGAGGAGGATTTGTGACTTTCTGGTCTGTACTGGTCTGTTAGGTTCTTCCAGTGCAATCCAGCTGCAAATGTCAGAAGGAACAATCATAGCTTTAATCCTTTGAAAAACAAAATCACATACATACAAAGCAACAGTGACTGATAATTGACAGCGTTAACCTATACTCTGTTTAAATAAAGTCTTTCATGCTTTCTGGTCCAGTCAACCCCAAACCTGTTTACTTGCAGTTATGACGTTACTGAGAACAAGTACCCATGTGCTTACCCCATGCACAACCTTTGTGTATTTACATTCCAAAATGAGAGCATTTTCTAACCAGTGTCTACCATATGATAAAGAAATATTTGGTGGGCATGACTGCTTGAACTTGAAAGCTGCAGGCTTTGGAAGTCAGCCCCATTCGACAACAAGACTTGCATCTGAGAAGCTGAGTATATTTTATACTGGTATGGCAGCCAGAGGTCACAGAAGTACCTACATCATCCATGGGACCTGAGTTCAAATCCCTACTCAAGCTTCAAAGCTCACCAGCCCTGAGAGATCTGCATTGGCTCCCAGTACGTTTCCAAGCACAATTCAAAGTGTTGGTGCTGACCTTTAAAGCCCTAAATGGCCTTGGTCCAGTATACCTGAAGGAACGTCTCCAACCCCATTGTTCAGCCCGGACACTGAGATCCAGCACCTAGGGCCTTCTGGCAGTTCCCTCATTGCGAGAAGTGAGGTTACAGGGAACCAGACAGAGGGCCTTCTTGGTAGCGGCACCTGCCCTGTGGAACGCCCTCCCATCAGATGTCAAGGAAATAAGCAGCTATCCTATTTTTAAAAGACAGCCCTGTTTAGGGAAGTTTTTAATATTTAATGCTGTATTGTTTTTAACACGCGATTAGGAGCCGCCCAGAGTGGCTGGGGAAACGCAGCCAGATGGGCGTGGTATAAATAATAAATTATCATCATCATCATCATCATCATCATCATCATGTAACCTTGGACCAGTCACACACTGCCAGTCTAGTCTACCTCATCAGGTTGCTGTGAGGGGAATTGTGGGGTGGGGTGGGGTGGGGCATGTATGTCATCCTGAGCTCCTTGGAGGAAGGGTGGTATAAAAAATGTAATAAAATAAGCATAAAGGCTCCTGTTAGGGCAGCATTGTCATGCACATCTTGTTCCCTGCCACACAGACACAAAGGCAGAGGTTGCCAATGTGCTCTCCACCAGTCATCATCCCCAGCCAACATGGCTAATGGTCAGAGATGTCAGGAGCACCACATTGGGTACTCCAGTACTAAAAACACAGGTAGAATTCTCACCTTCTGATGGTCCCTGCTTCTTTGAAAGGCGCACCTGCAAAATATCATGCTACATCCCCTTCCTCAACATCATTGGATGGGTAGTGACCAAAGAGTTAGCAGGTGCTCTTTTGGTCTGTTCAAAACTTGGGTCTCCAACTGTTTTTGGATTACGATTCCCACCATCCCAGACCACTGGTTTGGCTGGTAGTGCAAAAACAGCTGGAGACCCAAGATTGGGAAACCCTGATTTCTGTTCAAATTCAGCGTCTATGCAAATACCTCTTTTTCAGGCATAAAGGGACCCTTGACCATTAAGTCCAGTCGCAGATGACTCTGGGGTTGTGGCGCTCATCTCGCTTTACTGGCCGAGGGAGCCAGTGTACAGCTTCCGGGTCATGTGGCCAGCATGACTAAGCTGCTTCAGGTGAACCAGAGCAACGCACAGAAATGCCATTTACCTTCCCACTGGAGTGGTACCTAATTATCTACTTGCATTTTGACGTGCTTTCGAACTGCTAGGTTGGCTGGTCATCCCCAAATGCAGAGGAAGACAGGGCTCCTGGATATGCAGTCGTTATCTAGAAGCTGAAATTTTTGCAGATCTGACACGTTCGCTATGCCTTGCTTCAAAACTGGCCAAATGAATTGGTTCAAGATTTTAACACAGGGATGGGAACCCTGTGGCCATCTGTATTTTGCAGCACTGCAACCCCTATCATCCCTGACCATTGGCCACTCTGCCTGAGGCTGATGGGTGCCGGAGTCCAACAACAACTGGAAGGTCACAGGTTCCCCAGCCTGCTTTAATGGAAGCTGACAGGTCCAGTTGACTCCTCCTTTCCTTCACAAGCATATCTGATCAGCAGCTAGTTTGTAAGCTGTAACAGTGATACCACATGGAAAAGCCTAACTGGTTTAGAAATGTAATAAAAAGGCCTTTTCTCAACACCACAGACTTTTCTCTTCCGTCCCTTCACCAGATGATGTGTTTTTGAAGGCATACTAGCATTTTACTTCAATCTGCAAGAAACATTTTTAAGTTGCTGGCTTGAATTTAAAAGAAGCCAAAAAAGAGAGGACTGGGTTGAGTCAATGCACCCACTACAAAGGAATAAAGGAAGAAACCTTGCCCTTAGCCTGACCTTCTCTGAACTGATGATTCAGCCTCTGTTACAGCTCAGAAGATTCTGGTATGCATAAAGAAGCACATTGTATGTCAAGGTAATTTCCATCTTTAGAGTAATCCAGAGCAGGAGGCGTTTCCATTTTAGAGGACTATTTAGCACAGCAAGCATCCGAGCCTAAAATAACTTTAAACCATTTTAATTCTGATGTATGCATATAGATCATAGGCAATGTTGAAGTTGCTTCAAATATCTTCTAGGCTTGTGAACTTCCATGCAGGGAGATCAATCCATGAAATATAAACGAACAATCAAGCATGATGGTCACACAAGTATCTGTATTTCTGTATGAAAATGTCCTGGGAAGTGGCAGTTGAAATGGTTTGTTGGTGCATGGACAGAGCAGTGCATGTATACACAGCAAAACAGATGTACCGAGTTTGCCCTTTTTCCTATTGATGTATTCCTGGTTTGGTGTCCCATGGTGTCTATCTAGGCTAGCATAACAGGTCACGACAATTAAAAATATCTATAAAATTAAGTTGCTCTGATTCACAAGTTGTTTGTTTTCTCCCATTTGGCATTGTGGCTGCATTCCAGCTGGTTCTTATCTATGTTTTTGATTGCATAACGTACTTACTCAATTTCTATCAAGTGCGGCTACACAGGCTCTTTGAAGTTACCCTTATTCCACAAAGCACAGCTGCGTTTAAACAGGTCAAAAGCAATTTCAGGAGCAGTGGTGTCAGAAGGGAGGAATTTCCTAACTCAAGGAGCAGTATCAAAGTTGGGCATTGCTGTGGGAAAATTCTGGTGGTTCTGATAGCACCACTTCCAAGTTAGACACATTGTCTGGGAGCTTCAGGGTTCTCTTTCCTCACTTCTTTCCCATGCTCTCCGCTCACAATCCGCTTCCAGTCCCACAGAATTGGCACCAGGCAATGTCTTGCTTTTGCCAAGGAACTCTATATGATCATCCGCCCCTAGACACGCTGTTCTTTAAGGCTTATGTAACAATTGTGCATGTTAAAACAGTGTATTCAGCTCCAGGAGCATCACAGAGTCTTTCAAAACGAATTTTGAGTACGTGGAAATAGGCCACGGTGAGTGATGAGAACAATATTCTGAATCACTGTGATGAAGCTGACCCCATCCAGTTCTTTACTTAGATACCCAGTTGGGGGTTTTATGCCATAAATGAGTCAATAAGATACCACTTTTCTCTATGTATGAGTGACATGCAACCAATTACACAATTTAGTCTTTGACATTTCGTAGGCAAGCCCAGTGTTTTTTTTCCATAAAAATTTTTTTAGGAGTACTCTCATTTTGACTCAAGAAAACCACCATTTTATAGTTCAAATTGGGAAAAATAAATGCAGTAAATGGACAAAAGCACAAAGATTCACAAAATATTTAGGGGTATGCATACCCCTGCGTCCCTCCAGAAAAAAACAATCACTGGGTAAGCCCCTGCTTTCCACCCACATGGATGAGCAGTCCTTGATGGGATGCTTCTGGCCCCTCCCTTTAATGCCTATTCCACACCCTCCGCCACCTTTTCCCATTCTGGGCATGTACGCTGCATCTGTGTATGCACACCTTTTAAGTTCCTACTGAAAGTGTAGAAGAGTCAACATATCCATTCCTAGTTATGTTCCCCAATGGGCAAAATGAAGGGTTGTGCTTTGTGTATGGGTAGGGTGAAGGGACAACATTCATTCATTTCAATTGGTAGTTTGTTTGTTTGTTTGTTTGTTTGTTTAAAAATACAGAGGTCTTCCTCAAGTTTGATTGGCAACTATACCAAAAGAATGCCAACAGTCTGCTAAAGGGGACTTGTGGGAGACTTGTGTATTATTAAGTGCCAATATATGTACTGCAGTTTTGGCCTCTATGTGATCCCCCACATGTGTTCAAAGAAGAGCTCTTCTGAACTGGGTTGTTGAAATTTCCATACGCCTTCAGCATGCAGAAATTGGTGGAAATAGGCACACTCGTATTTTTTTGGCTGCCAGAAACAAAATGGTTAGGTTGGACATGGATGAGGAGCAGACACGAGCAGGGGAGTGGCAAATGGGACCACCCACTGAAATTTCAACCCACATATGACAAACCAGTCACCCCAAATGAGCTTCCATGCCAACAATGACTGTGGGTGTATAATGGGTTGTTTTTACTTAATGGATTTTCTGGCTTTGGGCTCATCTACACTTCCATGATTTCTTCCGCTTGTCCCATGACTTCTAGGCATGGGTATGAGAGGTTTTTCTTTTGGCCTTTTGCTTTCCTTGGGGAAAACCTGTTGTTTACTGCTAAATCAGAACAAACACCAATCCACAGAAGACCCGATTGATATTTGTTCTGATTCAGCAGTAAAGAGCAGGCTTTCCTGGGGAAAGCAGCAGGACCCAAGCAAAATCTCCCTGGATCCATGCTGAGTGTCGATGAACCCTAAAATGTACCCCCCCAAAAGCATGGGTAGGCATTTTGATGACAATGATGTCAGGGGGACAGTGCAAAACACTGTGTGCATGAACAGTAACAATTCCACAATAAACCACCAACTGGAAGCAGCTTTAGAAAAGAATATAGGGACCTGCAGCCAATAAGTATCTAAGTGTTTAGTTCCAGTCAATGTGTGAATTGTCTACCTCCTTAGTGTCACCAGTCAACACTGGTTAACAATCCTACAGTCTTGCCTGTTCACTGACAACAGCGTGTAAGCTCACACACTGTGAACAGGAGGGCCTGGGAGTCTGTTGCATGTAACAACCTCCATAGAAATACATAAATAAAATACATAAATTATGATTGCAAAAACTGGTGATGGCTATTTTTAACTCTGCATTTTTGTGTGATATTTGGATGGCTGGGGATTGTTTAATTAGCATATGCAATTGTTAGTGAGCAGCATTGTCAGACATTCTATCATTTCTGGGGCTTTCTTCTGCATGCTTTCCTATGGAAAAGAATTGCAATTAGAGTATAACATCGCATTTTAAAATGTTGTGATGGTACACAGGTTGGGGTGTTGTTGTTGTTTTGGCATCTCCCCCCTCAGAACAAACTGTCATAACCAAAACGTAATGACTGCTGGTCCCTTTTCTTGATAATAAAATATCTGTTTCTGTTGACTTCTGTCTTCCGTACCTGTTCATTAAGCCTTACCTGCAGCCATGGGCTCTCAGTTTTCCTTTGCGTCACATCCACACCATACATTTAAAAGACATTCATACCACTTTAATGGTTATGGCTTCCCCCAAAGAATCCTGGGAGCTGTAGTTTACCCCCCCCAGCTGCAAGTCCCAGCACCCTGAACAAACTACAGTTCCCAGGATTCTTAGAGGAAAATCATATGCTTTAAATATGCTTTCCTGTCCCCAGAAACATGGGAGCCAGTGGGTCCAGCATCACCAGCTTGCAAGGGAATGGGGAGGGAGGTGTTAATCTGGCACTGGAAACAGAACCCTGGACATAATTGGTGAAATAGCAAGAGAACTGACCTTAAAGTAGCCAAGGCTGCCAAGAGCTGGGCAGGATGGGTACTTTACCATTACCTGCACGATAGGGCCTGCAAATTCTTATGGTGGGTCTCTGGAAGCAGAGGAATACAGAAAGGTTCCTTCTGTCGAATCAGATCCATTTCACTCAATATTGTCTAAGCTGATTGATAGTGACTCTCCAGGGCTTCAACCAGAAATTTTTCCCTAGTGATGCCAAGGGTTAAGCTCTAAGATTTTTGCATGCAAGCCATGTGCTCTCCCATTGAGCTATGGCATACCTGTCAGCTGGCCTGCTTTGAGCAGGACATCTCAAATGACAGAAGCCATCCTAGCTTCTGATTGGCTCCCAGGATGTCCCGTTTTAGCTCCTGCACTCTTCTTGGTAGACTGGTGGAGGGTCTGCTCCTGGAAGCACGTGCAAGGTCTGGTTCCTAGGAGCCTAGCTAGGAAGAGGGAGGGCTTGTGCTGCCCAGCAAGCACTCCACTCCTGGCTTCCGTTAGGGTTTATCGCCTTCTTTGTTCCTGGCATTTGGTGCTTGTAAACAGGAAACTGCAAGGACGGCAGGTGGAATCAGATTCTTTATGGATCCTTCCTGGACAACATTATATTAAATCTTCAGTTAAAGATATCTGCGTTGCATGGTGATGAGATATTAGAAGTACTGTACAGTGGTACCTTGGTTCTCAAACGCCTTGGTATTCAAACAACTTGGAACCCAAACACTGCAAACCCGGAAGTAAGTGTTCCGGTTTGTGAACTTATTTTGGAAGCCAAATGTGCTCCGTTTTGAGTGTTACGCTTACGACTGGAGTGCCACACTTCTGTTTTGAGTGCCACACATCCGTTTTGAATGTTATGCTTCTGATTTGAGTGTTACATTTCCAATTTGAGTGCCACACTTCCGTTTTGAGTGTTATGCTGAGGTCTGTCTGTTTTTGCTACTTATTTTGCGTTTTTGTGGCTCTTTTGTGTATGTGTGAGTGTGTGGAACCCAGTTCAGCTACTAATTGAATGATTGTGTGACTGCAGTACATTGTTTACTGCTTTCATTTTATGGATCAGTGGTCTCATTAGATAGTAAAATCCATGTTAAATTGCTGTTTTAGGGGTTGTTTTTAAAAGTCTGGAATGGATTAATCCATTTTGCATTACTTTCTATGAGAAAGCGTGCCTTGGTTTTGAAACGCTTTGGTTTTGGAACAGTCTTCCGGAACGAATTAAGTTTGAGAACTAAGGTACCACTGTATGGTTACTTGAGATGGTTTTCAGTTTCAGGTTGTATGTGGTAAGCATCATCTCCCTCTGTCTCCCTCACTCAGTCTCTCTCAAGAGTTCAGGGTCCAATGCCATTCCTTATTTCCTGGATCTCTGCAACCTCTTGTTGTGCCTATTAACCAGGACATTTGTATGTTGCAGTGCCTTGCATTAGCATGATCCTGATTGGTGCTTCTGGGTGCTACTGTAATGCAAATAACAATAATTAACTCCAGGGTTGAGAAAGGATTAGCCTAGCCGAATCAAAGTGTGAAGCAAAAGTGGAAGAGACGGAACATTCACTGGAGGATAGGATTAAAATGCAGAATGGATTCTGGCAAACTGATGAATCAGAGAAATTGTGTGACATGCATGAAAACAACAACAACAACAACAACCCAGAGATCAAATGCAAAATGAGCTGACAGCAAAAGGGAAGGAATGACTGGGGTCATAGGAGCACAATGGGAAATGGATAGTTGGCCAGGCAGCTGTGTGCTGGAGAGGGGGGCACATTTTGTCTGAGTTGGTGATGTTCTGTGGCAGCAAAAGGCACAGGCCATCCTAGGCTGTATTAATAGAACATCTCATGTCAGATAGATGAGGAATCTTTCTAGCTCTGGTTAATATGTATATAATCCGTTAAAAAGAAATGAACATAAATAACATTCAGAACCGAAGAAAAATAGAATGAAAATTAATGCAAAGATCTGGAACAAGATACCTCCAAGTAGGTGAATTTCAAAGAGGTAAAATGATGGTTGAGATCTGCTTTCCACATTCGTCCTACCAGTGCTCCAGCAAGTTGCAGCTTTGAGTAAAACTGTTAAGTGGCAAGAACGTTTGTCGCATGCTTCCATTCACAAGCCGGACACCTAGAAACTGCTCAGCACTCCCAAACCTGAATTCTGAGCATATGTGTAGAAGGGGTCCCATACTGATTCAGACCATTGGGTCCATCTAGCTCACTAATGTCTATACTCACTGATTGGCAGTGGTTCTCCTGAGATTCAGGCAAGGGACATTCCTATCCTGGAATTAAGACCCATTGCATTCAATGGGATTTACTTCCTATTAGACATCCATAGGATTGCTTTGTAAGGCTGCAATCCTATGCACATGTGCCAAGGAGTAAGCCTCATAGATTCATTAGGGCTTGTTGTTGTTTAGTCGTTTAGTCATGTCCGACTCTTCGTGACCCCATGGACCAGAGCACGCCAGGCACTCCTGTCTTCCACTGCCTCCCGCAGCTTGGTCAAACTCATGTTGGTAGCTTTGAGAACACTGCCCTTCCATCTCGTCCTCTGTCGTCCTCTTCTCCTTGTGCCCTCAATCTTTCTCAACATCAGGGTCTTTTCTAGGGAGTCTTCTCATGAGGTGGCCAAAGTATTGGAGCCTCAGCTTTCATGATCTGTCCTTCCAGTGAGCACTCAGGGCTGTTTTCCATTAGGGCTTACTTCTATGTATATATGCATAAGTTTGCATTTACTCAGAAAAATTCTACAAAATTTATGAGGACGAATAAGTGGGCTCATTACTGGACACATTTCCTTAGTTTCTTTATCTTCCTCTCTGCTTTTGGCATACCATGATTGAAACAAACTGAACCACTGTGAAAGAAACACTGAGATAAAGACAACCCTGACTTGATTCTGGATTAATTTACCAAATCCCCCAAATTCTATTCAAAGCTTGTCATCTTAGGTGGCAAAGCCTGACTTATCATTTATCCCTTAAAATCAGGTTGATCTCATAAGTATATACTGAAGATATGAGCATTGATCTTGATCCTGTTCAGTTCCATCCATTTTCATCAGAGTTAATAATCCAGTAGCAGAGCACAGGAGTGGCCGGAAAGCTTGCCTCTTTCCCAAGACTTTTAGCAATATCTTACCACTAGCACAGCTGCGATGTGTTTTAGGACTGTTTTAAATTTAAATGTAATTTTATTATTGTGGCAGACTCCCTCTGGGGAAAGTGCTGGTCGTAAGTCTGAAGCAATAAATAATAGCTATATATTATTTGCCATTATCTTCTGCATGGAATGTAGGATGAATTATTGTTTGGGGGCTCTTCTTATGATTGGGCTGGGAATAAGGAACCAGCGAATCTGTTCTTCTTTCCACTTTAGAATCACATAATTGTAGAGTCGGAAGGGACCATGAGGGTCATCTAGCCCAACCCCCTGCAAGGCAAGGCCAACATTTGACACCTCCCCCCAGCAATCGTGGTGCCTTCCCAAAGTCAGGTAATGGGGGCTCTGGACTTTGGGAAGGAGGCATGAGGCTCTGGCAGGATCCTAGAGCCATCCCACCTCCTTTGCAAAGCTGGGCATGCACTTACCAGGCTTTGGGAAAGAGGAAGAAGGACTCTAGGACCCTGTCAGAGCCCTCAGGCCTCCTCCCCAAAGCCCAGCACTTACTAGGCTTTGGGAAGGAGGCAGGAAAGCAGCCTCTGCGCCCTGTGGGGGGGAACCAGTTGTGCTGCCCTAAATCTGCCTGTGGTTCCTCATGTACTACCACTACCCCTGAAAATAATTTGTATGAATGGGACCTTTTTTTTTAAACCAAGCCTAACTGCTATGTAGGAAAGGGGTGGCAACTGAGAAGGCAGGTAAAAGGTAACAGGTAAAGGACCCCTGGACGGTTAAGTCCAGTCAACTATGGGGTTGCGGCGCTCATCTCGCTTTCAGGCCGAGGGAGCCGGCATTTGTCCACAGAGAGCTTTCCGGGTCATGTGGCCAGCATGACTAAAACTACTGAGCCTTTTGGGCTTGCTGATCAGAAGGTCGGCAGTTTGAATCCCTGGGATGGGGTGAGCTCCCATTGCTCTGTCCCAGCTTCTGTCAACCTAGCAGTTCAAAAGCACACCAGTGCAAGGTGCCACTGCAGTTTAGTCATATGGCAGAAAGAGAAGGAGTGAAGGGTGAAGAGGGGGAGAGAGGTTTAATAACAGTGTGAGAATGAAGGAAGTGTTGTGGGTGTGTATGGGGGTGGATATGACTCCCCCCCTTTAACTTTGGCCTCACCCACCACTGCACATTTACCAATGAGGGAATGCAGTCCTGGGGTTGAACAAGATTCCCCAGCCCTGAATGAGGGCATGCATAATTCAGCCATACAGTATCTGTACAGTGGTACCTCGGGTTACATATGCTTCAGGTTACAGATTCTTCTAACCCAGAAATAGTACCTCGGGTTAAGAACTTTGCTTCAGGATGAGAACAGAAATCGTGCGGCGGCAGTGGGAGGCCCCATTAGCTAAAGTGGTGCTTCAGGTTAAGAACAGTTTCAGGTTAAGAATGGACCTCCGGAACAAATTAAGTATGTAACCAGAAGTACCACTGTACACACACACACACACACACACACACACGGGACATGCTCTTGTGCTTGCAGGTTTCCCAGAGGTATTTGGTTGGCCACTGTGAGAACAGGATACTGGACTAGATGGGCCGTTGGCCTGATCCAGCAGACTCTTTTATTCTAATATAATATCTGTACAGTGTTCTTCTTGGCTTTACAAACACAGTGACTATATGCAGCACTCCTGAAGTGGACATAAGACAATCACATGGAATTACAGGATCGTAGAGTTGCAAGGGATCCTGGGAGTTATATAGTTTGGTCAATGCTTCCTGTGTGTGGTAAGAGATGCACACAATGCTGGCTCCACCATTTCTGGAATCAAACCCAATTCACAACTCTCTCCCACACTAGCATTGTCATTTGTACACATATACCAGCATTTATTGTCTCTTAATTGCAGTGGGCTGCTATGTGAGGCATGGTAATCTCTGGACATCATTAGGCTACAACTCTGATCAGCCCCTGCCAGCATGGCCGATGGTCAGAGATGGTGGGAGGACACCATATTGGCTATCCTTGCCTTAGAAGGTATGTTCTTATATTTAAAAAACCCCTATATTTGCATCCTCTGCTGCAGCTGTTGTAAAGAAGCAGGAAGTGAAAAGAAGGTCCTGTGACATACATTATACCTTGTGGTGGGCTGTATGGTTGAAGGAATGGTGTTGTGACCTGGGGCAAGTTAAGGTTGATTTTATCTGAGGCCCCAGACTGCTGAAACTGCAAGTGCTGTACCCATCCTGCTGGGATGCAATGAAGAGATAAAAGTGAAGTCAGCTGACATGCACACATTAAACCTATATAGCCAAATGTAATTGCTCTACTGTGCCTCATTTTAAACTCTGCAATCTTTAAGGCTGCAATCCTGCAAAGAACAGAGGTCTAGATGAACAGGAGCATGTAGCAGAAGAGAATCCTGCATCACCAAGCAAGTGCAAGGTGGTACATGGTTGAAAAGAAAAAAAACACCTGGGTATTCTAGTCACCCTGGCTAAATCAATTGCATTTCAGATCATGGGACGCCCCCCCCCCCTTTATATCTGC